>NC_090448.1:1033429050-1033529050 GCF_031143425.1 Pleurodeles waltl | reverse complement strand
AGTATGCTTAAGAATTGGGATGGAAATGACAGATTTAGGAGTGACAGAAAGAGATACTTCCGAGGAAAAGGGATGAAGGGCTTTTTCAAAATAAAGCCGTAAAGGAGAGAAAGGTGTGGCAGAATCAGAGAGCTAAGGGCAAGCTTGGTGCAAACCGAATGCTATATGATATTTACTAAAATTTGGAAAATTATCACCACCATTGAGTTTTGATTTTGATAGAAGAGATAAGGGAACCCTTGCTTTCTTGTTGTTCCACGAGAATTTAGAAAGCATCATATTCAATTTTCTAAAGATGACTTGGGGAATGTTTACTGGTAACAGAAATAGTATAGAGCAAAAGAGAAGAATAATCATCTGTGTGATCCACTAATTTTAGTTTATGATCAGCATATGGGAAACCAGAGATGAATGAATTTAGATGAATACGTGACAGGAAGGGTCCAAGAGCAAGGCCAAATAAGGGAACATTTGTCAGTCTCCTCAGTAAAAGTACAAAGAGCTCAAATTTCCTCCAATAACATTTTCCAATATATAGGAGATGCTGATTTTTAGAGTGAAGGGGGTCCTGTTTAAGTATATTCTTTGGGTTTGAGGGTGATTGAGCCTTTACTGAAGAAAAAGATACTATAGATTCAGAGTGAGGCTTCACTGACTGTGCCACGTCAATGGGAACTAGGTTATCAAGAAGCTCTTTGAGAGGGATTGTGCAGTTAACTTATAATTTGCATGAGCCATGAAGTTGGGATTAACAAGTGGTTCTTCAGTCTACCTATACTACCTCTTAATAGGGAATGGCTAGAAAGTGTTCCACTGTAGTACGATATGGACCACAATTACATGAAAACAGCAACAAAATTAGTATACACAGTTTGGAGAAACAAATATCCGCACAGTAGAATATAACGAACAACAAGTTTTTAAACTGAATTAAAATTACTATTTGTTTAAGTAATATAATCTTCAATTGCTGTAGACAGAAGACCCAAAACCAGATTTGTCATGTAGAGGTTGAAGGTTATTTCTCACAACAGTAGTTCATGGAAATTGTCCTATGCTAGAGTGTCAAACGACAAAATGTTGAAGGAAATATTTGTAAGCAAGTGAAATCCAGTGAATGCTTTGTTAAAATTCATCAATAGTGCATTGCTCAAGCAAAAATGAATAGCTTTGGGCAAGCATTATATAACCCCTTCTCTCAATGAGTTGGTGTTCATGCTCTAAATAAATGCCAGTAATGAAAGGTGACCCATGATGGTGGCTATAATTACTTTAGCACTCGTGGCCACAAAACAAAACCGCATAAAAAAGCTTCACCTGGCTCCTGTGTGGAGGCATGGTGCATCTCTGGATGACTGGCAATGAGGGAATCCAATTACTCACTTCATCGTATTCCAGAGGTTGCAGAAAAAGCAACGTATGTTCAGAGTTACGGCAGACGCCACAGTTCAGGCAGCCATCTGAGGTGTGGCTAAAGCCACATCCTTCCTAGTATATCATTTTAAACCCCTCTTCATTACCATTCTCAAGGAGAAAAGTTCATGATGCAGATTAAGAGCAGATGCCTTTCTTGAATGCTTTTCAGAAGGGCTACTGCCTTATTAGAGAGAATGTTTCCAGATTTAGACTTGTGTGCCTGAAACAAGATTGTTTTCCAGTTCTAGTGGTGCAAGATCCTTATTGATCTTCAGGGTCAGAATGATCCATGCCCTCTCTACTGCACCCTTCTTGCCTGAGGAATCTCTCTTTATAGAGTCGAGAGTCTCTTGGAGACAGAATTGTTCTGTCAGAACAAAAAAATGACCAATTGCAACTGAAAAATGTTCAGCATGCTCACATGAAACCTGCCCACGGTGTCTGTTGCAGACGAAGGCTAGAAATACTTTGCACCTAGATATGTTATTATGAACCTGAACTAAACTGTGAAAACCTTCTCTACAAGATGAGCCTATAATTTAGTATCCAAAAATGTTTTCCTGTGCTTTTGAGTGTCTGAAAATAACATACAGATAGTCTTATGTAGGTTCATTTCTTTAAAAAAAAATCTTAAAAAAAACCAGTCTTATCAATTTTCATTATAGCAGTATGTCCCTCAGCAATTGTGAAGGTTGAAGCTACTGTGAGAAAACAAAAAAGGAGTAGTCAAACCTATATGGAACTATCCTTGGCTACCTATTCAAGCTTTATAAATTCCAACAGTAAACAATTTCACCAATTTTTCCAAAGCACTCTATAGGTTCTGGGTCAGAAAAAGTACATGTCCCAGTCCTCCAAATCTTTTGACCAAAAATGGCCAAGATTCATCATAGGCCAAGGACTGTGACCAAGTCCTTATCCCATGCTTCATTTGACTTAGAGTACCGTACAAGCCATTATAGTAACTCCTGATATTTACATTGAATATTCTTTTTGTAGGTCATTTTACTAATTAACATTTTATCTTCAAGTAAGTATGTTTTAGAAATTTGTCATTTGTTTCTCACCTGTAAGGCTGTTTTAGTGCTATTGCACATATCAACTTGAATTAACTCTTCGAAGTATGATAATGGATCAGCAGCCATGTCTGCTGTGGCTGGAACTTTGATAAACTATAATGGGATGTTATGTAGGGAATGTCACAGACATGGTGAAAAAATCCCAACACGTTAAGGAGACTTACATACGGACATTGAAAGTGCATCTATTATTTAAAGGTACACTTACAGGGCCTATGTTAAAGCATTAAAGGGAATTGGGGCTTTTCCACCAGAGATTTTCACTGCAAGATTATTCATTCCAAGGCTGACTGAGCAACATTGTTGGCTGAATCTTTGCCGGTGTGGTAGAAAAATCTAAACATGACATTTTTTCCCACCACCTGTTTCACAGTGGTATACATCCACCAAATGGAACATGCAACATCTGCCAATGATGCTCTACATTTGCCTTTGTGTATGCTGATAATACATATGCTTTATGAACAGTATTACATCTGCTGTTCAAGGTTTCATTTCTGAAAAGAATAATTACTGTATTTAATCAAACTTAACTTAAATTGCGCTCAATCCAAATGGTGAGTGAAATGTCAGGATGAAAGCGAATGAGGAAAGGGAGACAAGAAAGAAGTGTTAGCGATAACAAAATTAAAATATGTAGTTGATAGTTAGACCTATCAGCTATTGGCGTGGTTTCCCCCCATCTTTTGCTTCTGACTCCCTGTTTTTGATCCTATGTGGAATTTCATTTTTGCTGGCTTTAGGACTCTGGGCACATTACCACTGCTGCCTAGTGCTATAGTGTAAGTGTTCTCTGTCTAAATTGTTTTGGTGATTGGTTTATCCATGATTGGCAAATTGTATTGACTAGTAAGTCTGTAGTATAGTGCACCATGTGTGCCCAGGGTATGTGAATCAAATGCTACAAGTAGGCCTGCAGCACTGATTGTGCCGCCCACATCAGTAGTCCTGTAAACATGTCTCAGATTTGCCACTGCAGTGTCTTTGTGTGCAGTTTTAAACTGCCATTTCAACCTGACAAGTGCACCCACTATCCCGGTCCAAACCTTCCCTTTTGCTACATGTAAGTCACCCCTAATGTAGGCCCAAGGCTGCACCATGGGCAGGCTGTGGTATATTTAAGAGGTGAGATGTGTACTGGTGTGTTTTATATGTCCTAATAGTGAAACACTGCTAAATTTGTTTTCGCTATTGCAAGGTCTATCTCTTCCATAGAGTAACATGGGGATTGCCTTAAATTATCTTTTAAGTGCAATTTCCCATTGGAAGCAAACAGCGATGTAGAGTTTGAGGTCTCTGAAAAATGCATCTTTTGGTGAAGTGGGGTTTTGATTTGTAGGTTTGAAAATGACACTTTTAGAAAGTGGACATGTTCTTGCTTAATCATACTGTGCCTCTGCCTGTCTATGAAATACAGGTTGGGGTCAGGATGACAGTTCTGTTTGTGCATTCACTCTGGACAGTCACACAAAGGGAGCTCAGGTGTGCCCGGCATATCCTGATGGCCCATCACTGGGCTGATGGGTCGTGCTGAGCTAAACTAGTGGAATGAGCTCACACCTGCACCTGAATAGGATTATCAGTCCTCACACAAAGCAGCCTTCAACCCCCTGGATTGTGTCTGGGGCCAGGGCAGGGAAAGTCAGTTTCTTGAGCACTACAAATAATTCCATTTGATGTTTGTCAACGTCAAACACAGAAATGGGCACAATTACAGTACCTCTGACCCCACATAGTTAGAATCATTCTGGACTGAGGAACCTCTGCCAGGAAGAAGACCTGGATGCTGCAGGAGGTACTGCCACTCCACCTGTTGCTTTGTTGTGCTGGCCTGCTGCTCGTTGCTTCTGTCCTGGGAGTGAAAGACTGGACTTTGCTTTCTACATCCGGCTTTCCAAGGTTCTTCAAGGGCTTGACTGAGCTTGCCTACTGTGTAGGAGCCTCAGGGCCATCAAAGACTTACCTACCACCACTCAGGCCCTCTTGCTGAGAGTCCTGACTTGCCAAGTGGTGCCAATTGCTTTTCCTGGGCCCTCTGAATAGAGCTGTGGTGCAACTAAGAACAAACCAAGCACATCGACTCCAGAGCGACTTTGGAACCAGCGCTGCTCTGACTCCACAGTGCTGCCTACACTGGAACTGTGGTCCCCTCTGAGTGCAACAACTGCAAGCTGAAACACAGGCCCGATGCTGCCGCTGTGCCTCTGAAGTCATGCCACAGCCTGTGTCCTGAGTACAGTGTCACCGACGTTCATAACACCCAACTCCAACTCCGCTACAGCACCTGTGGCCCTCTGGTGTGATTGTGACATCACATTGTCAACACCTTGCATCTTGACCTGCTAGATTTGTCTACCCTGCCTTGTCATAAGGAAACGACACCTCTCCACCAGCACTGCATCACCTCCTCTGCAACCGTAAGAAACCAATGCCTCACCTCCCCTGCCTAGTAGTAAGGAACTAATGCACCACCTCCCCTTTAGCAGTAAGGAAATATTGCAGCACCAGCTCAAGCGCTGCCCCAAATCCCCTGACTCATGCAATGGCTTTGTTTCCTCATCGTTTTCCAAAGTACTGAACCTGGGGTCCATGTGAATCCGTGTGTGGCCCGCACTTGCTCATGAATGGCATTGGACTGTGAGAAGCGGCTCCGTCAAGACACCATGATGGCCCTATTTGGAGCTATTGTGTATTTTTGGCATTTTGGGCCTGTTTCACTCAGATAAATCATGGCTATTTTACTAAACTGGTATGGATTACATTTGTGGAATTTTCAATGTGTTCATGTGTGTGCATAAAAAAAACTTTACACATTGCCTCTGAGATAAGCCTAACTGTTTCAGCCAAGCTACCAAGGGAGTAAGCAGGGGTTATTTTATCTATGCAGCTCCCTTATCCTGACTAGCGGAAACATCTCTATTTAGACAGGGTGCAAACCACTGCCAACTGGAATCCCCATTTCTAACAATTATGAAAAGAAAGTCATAAGCATTGCATTACCCCTAAATAAATTACTGAGTGACCCAAAACATTTTTTGCTATTGTTGCAAAATATTTTGTGATATTCTTTGCTCCACCATTCAGTTTTAGAACAGTGACCAGGATCCCGAGTTATACTTTGGGGGATGGGACACTCCGTCAAACATGCTGGATATCCAGTCCACTGTGTCACAATAAGATTACATTCTATGGCATTTGTGATATGGGGACAGGGTATCCATCAAATTTGCAAGATAGTTTCCATCCGCCAAAATCTAAATCAGGCCCTGAAAATTAACTTTACTTTTACGAATTGGGTACAATTTCTAGTAGCCATGACAAAATTTAGGCTGATCTATCAGGTTGAAATTAAATGAAGACAGTTCTAGGGCAAGTGTTCCCCTTATTTGTTCCACCCATTTTTTGACCAATAGACCTTTTCTGAAAAAGGGCATCATTGAAATTAATAATTAATCTCAGGAAAAATGTATTAAAAAAATTCCCACAAACTGGAAATGTGTTATATGCAAACATGTTCATAATCACAACAACCAAAGTAAGATTTAGGTACATAAGAGTAGTTCTAAGGCATCAGATACAGGCAGCACACAGCATACATTAAGAAAGCAGTAGAAAGAAAAAGTAAGGTGTCCAAATTAAGTTGAACTAAAGACATGTAACAGGCTCAAGTGCATGAATGGTCAACGCTGATCATGTTTGCTGATCCTCCATAGCATGTCTTTCAGCTGCAGACATGCAAAGGCTTTTTTGTAATATCCATCTATGATTTCTGTGGTACCTTTATTTTGACCTCAAAAAGTATCCTTGCTTTGTGCATTTGAGATTTTTTTTTATGTTTTGTGCAAATTACAACATCTATAACGAAAGCCTGCACTCCAGACAAATATACATGCAAAGGCATCGTTAGGTGACAAATGTAGCAAAATCACTTAACACTTGATGGCTTGTTGCTGTTTCCAGTATTATAAAAACTACGTGCTTGTATGGTTCAATCCCTTCATCACTGAAATTTATATCAAACAATTAACATGGTGCTGCATGGAGTACATTTGCATAGATTTACAAAATTTGAATACAGAGTATTATAAACCAAATTAACACTTCCCTCAAGACAATTTCACACCTATTTCAGAGCAATTTAATATTCTAGATCTGCTACGGAAGAGGATAATTTCTTTCCCAGTTACTCCTCGGGTAATCTATCTGTTAGAGTCAAGACTTTATTGGCTTATTTATGAACAGTTCTTGATTGTTGAAAATCGTTTCATATCTTAGCCGAATGCAAAGCTGAAGGAAAACCTAACAATCCAAGAGGAGATTCCACAGCTTGACAAAACATGGGTAAGGACTGCCTTTGAATTTTGAGGACTCACTCCTCTCAAAGACATTCTTGCTAGACAAACAATGTACAAGGTCAGATTGAGCAAAGGAAAAGTGGATTCAATAAAACACCAAGCTGAATTTGAAGACTACGTTCTCGCAAATATCAAATGGAGCAAACTTGCAAGGAGAGGCTGATGGCACTAATTGTCACAATGAAGGATAAATCAAGTGAATGCTTTGAGAAACATTTCTATTTAATGCCCTGGAGGTTTCACTTTTCGAACTACCTGGCTTATGGACTTTTTTCGGTGAGTGAATCTCACTATCCGAGTCTCTCTAATCGTAAGCTCTGATATAATGGTTTGTAAGTACTACCCACCTACCTTTTAAGATATGGCCTACTGTTGATAGCTAAGGTAAGAGACACTGTGCTGGTTGCATGTGAACATGTGAAGCTGAACTTGTGAGGCTACTGTCTGTGCATAGGTAGCCTGGTGCTTTGATGACCCTCCAGGGTTTCGTCCTATTCTGTTCAAGCCTTATGTGTATGGGCATTAATAATGTGGATATGTCCACCTGTAATCTGTCAAACACTAATAAACTTTAGGGGGTGTAGTGTCTTGTGAGTTAGCATTGAAGGATGGTTCCCGATGGACTCAACAACTGTGATGTAAGTATTTGGATTTGGTGAATAGATTTCATTTTTCAAATGTTGAGTTCTTGGTTATACACAAAGGAATAAAAGCATGTAAGACCAAACTCTGTAAATGGTGTACTCATCTATAAGTACCCAGGCTGAGGAAGATTCTACATTTGGCTATGAGGATGGGGTACAACCCAAAGACCTATCATGCTCCCCCAGAGAATTTGCGTGGTCCAGCAATCTACTCGTGCATGCAACACGTGTCTCAGTTGAAGTGAAGATCGACATTTGTGAAGTCAAAATGCCACTGCAGCCTGTGGCATGCCTTTGAAGAAGTCAAAGACCTTGCAGAAAAATGTGTATATTATTGACCTTGAATCAGCTTGTGAGGTCACAAAAGTACTGCTCGACTACACAACACTGAGCTATAAATCATAAATCACGACAACAATAAAGGCAGTAGAAAACAAATGCAAAGAGGCACCAAGAGTGAATAACCCGTACAAGAAACAAAGCTGCTACTCACCGGTCAATAATGTGACAGCACCTCACAGCCAGGGGGCACCAGAAAGCTTATCAACCCAGGAGGTAACACGTGGCTAGTGCTTGATGAAGGTGCCAGTACAAGTGAGCAAGAGACCGTGCTAGATAGAACCCCACTTTCAACATCAGTACATTCTACACATGGTTATAACGCAGCTTCCTTCTTAAAACCATCACTCCAATTCAATACAACCAAGAAGCAGACTATCGGCTCCAGATGGACTACCTGTATAGAAACTTTGAATGATTTCTAGGCCTGTTGGGATGTTTCAGAGTTCTACTATGTGGAACGCCACAAAGTGCTGAAAAAACTGTTGCACTACGTCGAATTCCGCAAGAGGCTGAGTTTGTGTAAGGCATGCTGTTCATGCTGATTTTCACCACATGGAATTTCTCCTGACCTGTACAATTTTACAGCATGAACAGCATCACGTAAAGCACCAGATGGTGCCAACTTCCTTCTGCCATTAGAGTAGAATTTCTACTCAAGCAGCAGCTTCCTCAACGCAAGCAGCAGCTTTCTTAACATGGGCAGTAGCGACTTGCTGCAACTGCCCAAGTTCTGAAATCTCACTCATGCTCGCCAACATAGTGATTTCTCTTGCTCACCAATTTAACATTGGCATGAGAGAAAAAGACTCCACTTTGCGTCACTTGGTGAAGTTTTTCAGAACTCTGCACGGAGCGTTAAGTGGGGAAAAACCCTGCGAACTCCACTGGCGGAGCAGAATTCTTCACCCACCCCTAAAGATTTCATGAATACACTTGAAGAAACAGATAAAACGATTATCACATATCTTACGAATCTTGAATGTGAAGGAGTAAAAGAAGTAATAAAAAAATACCAAATACTGATGAAGTCTCATACTGTCAAATCAAAAGTACTAACGGCCTGATTTAGATTTCAGCAGACGGGTTACTCTGTCACAACAGTGACACATCTCATCCACTGAAATATAAAATGGGATTTGTATTTACGCAGATGGGATATCTGTCACCGCTGTGATGGAGTAACCCGTCTGCCGAAATCTAAATCGGACCTTAAATCTCAAATTCAATCCAATGCTCAGTGTCTATTACGAAAGATGTATTTTCAGTTAGTAAAGACAGAGCTAGGGAAATAATCAACAAATCTGTTGAAAGACTTCATACGCCTAATCAAACATTGTAATTTCAATGAATTCAATGATGAAGAAGCCATATGTCTCAATGTTTTAGATGGTTGTTTGTCAGATTCATTCAGACTACAAATAACTAGAAAAAGACTGTTTGGAGTGAGTGCTCATGGCTACCAGAGTTGAGCAACATGCAGATGGACAAGCTGCTGACATGGAGGCTGGTGGTGCCAAAGTGAGTCAGTCATGAACATGACAACTCACTCCTGCATTGACTCAGAGACCTACACAGACACTGAGGCACCCACTCACAGATGCATTAAGATAGTCTCACACCTAGACAGACACTCTCACAGCCACGATAACACCCAGATTCAATCCTCTCATACCCAGAGAGACAGGTTGCGCATGGCCTTTGGCCGTGTGCGGTGCAGGGCTGGGTGTTTAGGAGGGTTGGCCGCAGGGTGTGGCTGTGGACCAAGCTCTACGGCCAACCCCTGCCACACAGCCAAAGGCCATGCGCAGCAGTTGTTAAATTAACACAGTAATTAAAATTACTTTACTTTAAAAAAACATGGACATTAAATGAAACAATCCAAAAGTAACGGGGACGTTCTAGTTAGGCTCACATTTTAAACCTACAAAACCATAGTAATTCACCTGTTAGAATGATCGCCAGTAACTATAACTTGTGCCCTGAGGTTAACTATAACGCACTCGCCTATCCCTGATAACTACCCCACAAATTACGGCACTCATGACATCTTTGATAACATCACTGATAATATTAATGCAATATTTGCTGTTAATTTTTTAATGAAAAAACTGTGCATGGTGGGGTTGTATGTTATAGTTTACCTTAGGGCACGAGTTAGTTATTTGAGGTTTCAATGGTTTGTGCGTTCATAATATGAGCCTAACTAGAATGTCCCTGTAACCTTTAGTTTTTTAAGTGAATTTCTATGTTTTTTAAATTTCTAAATCCTAACTATAACATCCCTGTAAACTTTTCAGTATAGATATATCTATATATCGATATATTGATATACATATATACAGATATACAGATATACAGATATATAGATAGATATATATATAGTTACGTTTTCTTTCACTGCACATAATTTGCATACTCTAGAGCATCTCCTGAAATTAACGCTATGTGCTTTTCAGCTAGATTTCCTTGTAGGGTCTTTTCCCGTTAAACAGTCATTTTACATGCATTTTTCTTGCTAATATTTATCCACTAAAACATCTGTATGCTTTTCTTTTACAAATTTGCCAAGGCCCACCCAAGAGCGGTAACAGGTATTTAAGACTGCCAGATAAGTCAGAGAGGAGCAGGATTTTCTTCCACTCATACAGAAGCCAACCAGCTGACTCGTGTTCATGGTGTAGCATGTATACTCTTTAGTCATTCAAGACAGCCACTGCCTAGTCACTAGACCAGGGAAATACTTTTTGAAATAAAATGAGATTTTCCCTGTCACATTTTCAAAAGTTAATGGTGAATGACAGGAACATGCACCTGTTTCAGGGTGCAAAGGGCTTAAAAAAACAGGGCTTTTTAAGCAACGGCCCGGGACATTGTCTCACTACTTGCACAATACGATTGAATGGCTTGAGACAAGTGTTTCTGGGGAGTTTAGTAGCCTGTCTGTGGAAAAGCTGGCAGTCACACTGGATGGTTTCTCCATTAGTTTTAGGATGTTCGCATATGCAGTGACATTGTTTTTTAATGAAGTATGCTGACTGCTTACTGAATAGTACACTATGGGCAAAATATACACCAAATTGTAGTTTAGCCTAGAGATGAGTGTAACGCAACTTTCGTATGGTAAATTAGAATGCCAGATGTAAGTGACATTCATTTCCACATATCTGCACTCCTTGTCACACATCAAGATTTGTCATTTTAAAGTTACTGAGTGCCAAATTAAATTCTGCCTTTCAACAACAAAATACTGGTAAACCCATGTTTCAATTGATTAATCCATGTCTTCACATCAAGATTCTGTTTTGAATTATCATATCCAGCCAGATCAGTAGATCCAGTAAAGGTTTATTGCAAAGTACATAGATGAAAAACACCAGTATGATGTGCAGAGATGAAGCCACAAACGCTGACATTTCTCCCCCTAATGATACGTAAACTTGGGGCTTTCTCAAGGCTGAAAAAATACAACAATTTACATACATTCTTCTAAATAGAAGGCAGTATAGAAAATATCAAAGTCTCACCCACGTGTCTTTGAGCCACCCCCGATTAAGCTTTTTACTGTACTGGCTAGCTGCACAATCAAAGACATCCCCGCAAAATATGGCCATTAACCAGTAATTAACCCTGCTTTTGGGAGAGGACAGGATGGGGACAGAATGTGCATGTGATAATTACTTTACACTGTACAGGCCTGAAGGGCACAAACACAGAAAACAAAGAAAGGTAGCCAGACATCTGGAGCTAATCACAGGAGGCCCTGCCCTTTGACGTAGGTGTGGCACATAAAGCAGGTCCTATGTCCTCAGAGTAAGTCTATCAATAGATCACTTGTCAATGGCATCCTGGAAATTCCCAAAATCCCATGCAGGAGAACTGAGGCAGGTGAAGATTGCGTAGAGGTTCCTGTCTTCTGGAACTTTCCATCCCACTTAAAACCAGTGCACAAGGAAGAGACTTTTGGTAACAGTCTGGAAGTTGGGGGGGGGGGGGGGTGCGCAGCAGAGGAATGCCCAGCTGAAGGAGAGGAATTTGGTACCTCCTGAAGAAATTGACTGCAGGATCTTTGACACTGTCCCCTCATACCATTTGAGGGACAGTTGAGAGATGGGCCTACTGGAGAGGGCCATGCAGGCTTCCTCTGCATCTTTTGTTGAATGGCCCTGCAGGTGTGCAATTTCCATAAGGAGAAGGTCCATGACTCCTGCTAAGACAGGTGCCTTCTAAGTGGGTATAAAGAAATAGAAGGGAGGACACTCTGTCTGGGGGTGTAGAGAGGGGTTGGGCATACTGCAGAAGAGGGCAATGGGCCCAAAAGAGATGCCACACTTGGATACTTCAGTCATAGTAGTCAGAAGGTTACAGACTTAGGGGGTCATTATGAACATGGTGGTAAACACCTTTGACCGCCGTGGCGACGTAAACAGAAGACTGCCATTGGCGGTGAACAGAAACCCGCCACATAAAGATGGCAAAAAACAGAATCCACCAACATTTCTGCTACCACCAGCCACCATCAGGGCCAGGGCCTTGTCAGAAAGGCTGCACATCTCACCCCACCACTGCCAAGGACACAAATACCCCACACTCCAAATAATGATGCACAAATCACTGCAGGAGTTAGTGGATGCCGAACGCCCATTGGCCGTACAGACCTTCATGGCCAGCAATGGGACCCAACAGCAAGAAAAGTACACATTGACAAGTTTGAAACCCATACACCTCACACATCCACAACACTATAAAACACACTCATACACAACCCACAATCCTTTGCATCGCCAATAGGAGAAGCCAGACTGACAACACTATACGCAGACACTGAACGCACCATCACACAACTCACACACCCAACCACACAACAACACCCTCTCCAATATCCACACAACACAGCATCCACAACACACACCATTGCACCCCCTAATCACCCACACTTCACAGAAAGGGAGCCAAGAACAATGGTGGATGAGATACTCGAGGTCGAGCCACAAATCTTCGTGGCACAGGTCCAGCACACACCCATCGCCAGGGAGATGGAGTTATGGCAGACAATAGTGAACAAGGTCAACGCGGTGGGAAACCATTGATGCACAAGAGACGACATCTGCAAGAGATGGAAGACCTGCATGGGAAGGTGAGGTCCATGGCATCCAGGCACCACATTGCAGTACAGAAGACTGGAGAAGGACCCCACCTACACCCCCTGAATACACCGACTTGGAGGAAAAGGTACTGGCCATCCTGCACCCTGAGGGCCTCACTGGGTTCACTGGAGGAATGGACTTGGGTAAGTCATCTACAATTACTTCATATCCACTACACCTGCAATACATGTACCACCCCACCCCTCCAACTACCACCAGGACCACTGCCCCACCCAGTCCACAATCACTATATCCAGTCAACCTGCATGCCCACAAACCCACTAATAGGCCCACATCCTGCCCCCTGTGAACAGCCACCCACCCCTGTAAGGTATCATAATGGCACTACACCACCCACAGTGCACCACCACACCCCATGCAAAATGCAATGTAACCCCACAAAAGGTCCAACAGTGGAAAAACCTGCACAAAATAGTTCAGAGCTTTGCACCCTCATCCAAATTCGTTAATGTAAAATACATGTCCATTCTGCCCCATAGGTGCCACCACCCATGCAACCCTGACTGAAAGGACAAGGAGTGCCTGTGCCCTACATGGAGACACAGGGCCCACTCAGGACACTGGTGAGGGAACTGAGGACACTGAAGAATACCCTGGTCTGTCACAAAGTCCTGGACTGTCACCCTCCAGCAGCCCCACCCAGGACACCACTGACACCCCTACTGCCCAGCCACCAACATCTGACCATGCCAAATGACCCCACACCAGTGTATCTAGGCCACAGGCTGGTGGAACACAAGTTCAGAGGCCATAGTCTCTGCTTACCAACAGGCAGGATGACGATGGCCCCAGTACAAGTGGTACCGCCAGACCTGTGCAGGGGACACAGGCACAGGGTTCTAGGCCCAGTGGGAGGGTACAGTGGCCCTGGGGGGGGAGGGAGGCCAAAGGATGGATGCTGCAGACCAGGAGGTGATCTGAGGTCCTGGGAGCATGCCACCATACCCAAGACAGGATGGGCCAGATCCTGGCCACCCTGGAGCAGAGTCAAAGGCGGCAGATAGCCCAACATCAGGAGACCATGGAGCAGTGGAAACAACTCAATGCCCCAAGGCCACTCTTGCAGGGGTGCTGTAGCACCACAACTCAACCCAGCCTGGGACGCCCACAAACCAGGAAGCCCCTACCACTGACCACGACAGGCCAGCCACCAACATTAGCAGCAGCAACTGGACTGGTGCCACTGTCTAAGGAAACACAGGCGACCAGCACCCCTACCCATACAGCCCAGGACCAGACACTCACACGGTCCCTCAGACCCAGATATGGCACTGGAACACCTGCCAAGACCAAGGCACCCTCAAAGTTATGACAATGACAAACTGTCTCCCAAGTGTGCCACTGTGCTACCTACCTCACCGGCCAATAGCAACTCAACAACTTGAAAAGTCCAGATGGACATATACCCACTGCCACTAATTGCTGAGACGATGTACCCAGTATGGACATCCGTCATCAGCCTACTTCCTATCACTGTAAAGAGCACCAATGCATCCCTGACAACAATTAAAACACATGTACACCAATTTCTATGTCCCCTGTCATTATGTTGAATCAATTGTAAGTGTGAATGCATTTCCCAGTGAAATTATAATCATACCTTCATTGCAGGAATGGCACCCCACACACATCAGTGTGTGGTAAACAGAAATGTACACCATGTTGCTCATAATGGCACCTAAAATGCATGTAACAGTGTCAATGACTACAGACCCCACATCCCCATAGTGAATAAGTCCGAATGACATTATGCAGTTCAGACAACATCATCAGTGAACAGTACCTCAGTCACTGGACGTATAGTTGGATCAGTTGGTTCCTGGAGGGAACATCTCTCCCCTCTTCATCATCACCATTACTCACATCCCCTCTCAGATTAGGCAGGTCTGGATATACAGCACCCCCCTCCTCCTCCAGTAGGGGGATAGATCTTCTCAGCCACGTTGTGCAGCATGCAGCAGGCCACCACTATTCTACACACCTTCTTAGGGTCATAGCACAGGGATCCCCCAGAGAGATGGAGGCAACGGAATCTAGCCTTCAGAAGACCTACAGTGCGCTCTATCACCCTCCTAGTACGTCCATGGGCCTCATTGTAATTCCTCGGCATCTGTCCCAGGATTTTTTACTGTCAGGAGCCAATGCATGTTGGGGTAGCCAGAATCACAAAAGTGGGTAAAACAGGACTAACAAACTACCATCAGTTGCAGACAGCCTGGCTTGCAGCTATGTACAGAAAACGTGTCAAACACGTTCCCCTATGAGCCATCCACTGTTCCCTTGTAGTTGATCCATCATGTGTGGCACACTGCTGTTCCTCAGGACAAAGGAATCATGTGCTGATCCAGGGAACATGGCATTCACATTTGAAATGTACTGGTCTGCAGTACACACCTATTGCATGTTCATTGAGTGGAAGTTCTTCCTGTTTCTGTAAACCTGTTCACTTACTCTTGGGGGATGAGAGCTATGTGGGTGCCATCGATGGCACCTATCACATGGAGAATGTTGGCAAAGGAATAAAAGTCTGACTTGATGGCAGGGAGTTCAGCATTTTGGGGAAACTACACAGATGTCTGCAGGTATTGTAAAAATGCATCCAGGAATTTGGACAGAATAAGGCTAAACATTGGCTGTGAGAACCCTGCACCCATGCCCCCTGTCACCTGAAATGAACCCATGGCCAGGAAATGGATTACAGAGAGCACTTGCACTTCAGTAGGGATGGCATGTTGATTCAGATTTCCCGGACCCAGTACAGGATCCAGTAATGCACAAAGTTCATGGACGGTAGCACGAGTGAGTCTGTATCTGATAATGATGTGACGTTCCACCATGGTCTCCAAATCAACAAGAGGTCTGTACACTGATGGGTCCCTTTGTTGCAACATGGGTCTGTACCTAGGAAGAGTGGAGAACACATGTGAGGGACACATTCATTTGCACAACCTGTTGTGTATATAATACTGCTGTCCATCATGTAGGTTACACATAAGCATTGTAGGATGTACAACATGAGTGACATGTTTTAAATGATATCTGTACTGTTGCGGGCAGTAGTCATTTGGGCATGCAAATGAAGGCTGGGGTCCATAGGGCCTGCATGGGGCCCATGACCAGGAAATATCTGCGTAGTACTTGCAAAATGGCAGCCCCCTGCCATCCAGATATGTAGTAGTGGAAATGACCTCATACCACTGGCAGTTATGGCGTGAGGCGGTGTTCACCACCATGCACCCATTCATTGGTCAACATGGTTGTCAATGGGGAATATGGGCCTCTCATGATTGCCGCCGACGGTGTACAATGCCGCGGAGCATACGCCATATCGTCATCCCAGGTTCATTTGACTCCCAGATTCTAGCATGGAAGTACTCCACTGAGTGTGCTAATGTGTCCTGACTCTGGTTACTCAAATGGCATGAGTCACAGGGGAAAGTGTCCCGGCCTTCTCAACGGAGATGGAGAAGCTGGTGGATGGGGTCCTTCCCCTCTACGCCAAGTTATTTGGGCGACCAGAGGTGCAGGTGAGTAGGCGGATGGGGTGCATGGATGTGTGTGATGGTGGTGGATGCCTGTATGCATGTGGGCACGATTTTTAACAGCAATGCATTGAATGACAATCAGCATGAGTGAGGTGGTGGAATAATGTTAAGTGTCCGTCCCATAGGAGATGTATAGCTAGCAGTATCAAATGGGTATTGTTTGACCTCTGTGTTACTTTTCTGTGTGTCCTATACAGGTCAGTGCCCATCAGAAGAGGGGACTCTGACAGGCCATCGCCATAGAGGTGCGGACCCTGGGGGTCTACAACTGACGGAGCACCCACTGCAGGAAGCAGTGGGAGGACCTGCAGCACTGGGCCAGGAAGACCTGCAAGTCCCAGCTTGGGAAGTCCTTCCCATGAGGAAGGGGTGCCTGTAGGGCCCTGACCCCCCCCCCCTTATGCACCACATTCTGGCAGTGGCATATCAAGACTTGGATGGGCATTTCAAGGCTGCACAAGAGGGTGAGTACTGAAACTTTTTTCTGCCTCCTTGATGGATGTCTGAGGTTGCTGTATTATGTATGCTGTCTAGTGGCAGGGACTCTGACTGGTGGCAATATTGCCCCCATGGGCAATTAGATGATTAGGAGCAGGTCTGCAGTTCCTCAGGTCCTGCTGTAATGTGGGAGATGGTTGTATTCTAGGGTTGTGGCAACTAGTCAGGGGCATAGGCATGACTATAGCTGTAGGTGTTGCGTGTTAGTGTATTAGCTGGGTGGGAGTATGTGTGAACCAAATATGTACATACATTCCGGTGTTAACATATTTCTCTCCTGTTTTGTCTCCCCACCCCTGTACTCTTGTGTTGTCTGTGTATATTAGCATCATCTGGCGCGGGAGCAGTGACACCGGCGAGTGGGGATGCAGCAGCCTGTGGTTCCATGGAGGCAGAGTCTACTGACACCAAGTGGACCAGTGGGTTGGAGGGTGGGGGAGTACCATGGGGGAGGTTACTACTACTGGAGGTAGTGACTGATACCTCCTCGATGGGAGCTCCCTGGTGGTGGCAGACCCTAGTGGGCCCACCCGATCTTTGACATCTTCCTCCACCCCCCATACCATCACCGCCCTCCCAGTTGCTCCCCACCCAGTTGCCTGTGCCCGCTCACCTAGAAGGGTGGGCATCTCCTTCGCCCCAGGCACCTCATCCCCGGCCCCAGTCAGCCCTGATGCCCTCACTGAGGATGCTATTGACCTCCTGAGGACCATCTCTGTAGGGCAGACACCCATTGTAAATGCCATTCAGGGGCTAGCATCCCAGATGCAGCAATGCAATGCATAACTGGAAGGCATTCACAGTGCTGTCTCTGGCGTACAGAGATCTTTTCAGGTTCTGGCCTCCTCTTTGACGGCAGCCAGTGTCCCTCATCTTTCCATCCCCCCTCCAACCACCTCTACCCCTTCCAGCACCCCACTCCATTCACCCATCCCAAGCACACATTCAGGCAGCCATGCACACACCTCAACAGAAAAAACACAGAGAAACAAGCACCACACTTCCCACCACAGGCATACGCACAGTCAACACTCAAAGGCACACACAACAACATCCACTTCCCTCAGTGTCCACCTTTCCCAAATCTGTCTGTCACCTCTACATGCACACTCACAAGCACTGCCAGGCACTGCTGCTGGCCCCATTCTTGCAGTCACCACAAAATCAGACATCCAGTCATGCACCCCAGACACCACACCTGCACTCACCACAATGACTGAGGTCCACTTGCAGCACACTCACCAAACTTGCAGACACCCAGACAACATACATTTACACTGGCAGACTGTCTTGTCTCACTTTGTCTGCCCCCACAAGACACTCCAACTTTCCCAGACACCCACCCAACACACATCCACCACACCTCCGCATACTGTACAGGCACATGCATCCACTTCTCACACACCTACATATGTTACAACCACTCCCTCTACCTCCACTCCCACACCTTCCTCCATGTCCACCTCAACTGCCCCTAAAAAACTTTCCCTGTCTCGTGTTGATCTTTTCGAACCCACTGGCCTACCCCCTCTCTTCCCTAAATGTGCCCACCTCCTCGCCCTGTCCACTCCTTCAATGTCCAAGTTTGCCCCTGTCCACCCTTCACATTCCTGTGACCCTTCCACAGTGAGCAAGAAGCCACGTGCTGGCCCCGGTCCATCTGCCACTCCCCCAGTCCAAGCCTGCTCCCCACCTTCCAAAGCTAAACCAAAAGCCCTCCACCCCCCAAATGGAAGCCCAAGCCCTCTTCCCAGATGCAAGTCCCCATCCCCACCACTGCACCCCCTGCCCCTGTTCCCTGAGGTGCCTGGCTGCCCCATTGATGTCCCTTTATGGTGGAGTACCATGTGCATGGCTTGTGATGTTGTGATGGGTTGTGGGTGTGTTGCGGGGTGGGTGAAGTGGGTGGGTATGTAACTGTGCCCTTTCTTTCCATGTTTTGTAGGTTGCAGTACTTACCGTCTTCGGTCACGGAGGTGTATGGCAAGGAGCAGCACTGGTATGATTTCTCTCTCCATGTTTTCTTCGGCGTGTTCTGTGTGCCTACAGTGAGTATTTCCTTTTATTTGGTTCATTTCTGCCAGGCTTTGCATGGTGGTGGTTCCTGCCCCGTAACTGGGGGCAGTCTTGTGCTTCATTTGTTGGGCAGTTAGGGCCTTTCAGTCTGCCTGTGGGCGGCCTCTTCCGTTGTTGTCAGCACTCCTCTACTGGCGGTGAGTGGTTTGCAGGCTGCCTGTTTTTCATGAGCTTCATTATTTGGCAGTCCAGAACGCCAGCCTGTTAGCAGTAGTTACTGCCACTGCCGGCAGTGCGGTCTTTCCCATTGTGTTCATAATGAGGGCCTTGATATTGAGAAGAATTCACATCCTCTGCAACAAATATGCCATCCTTTTACAAATACCAACACAGTTGGTCTATCTTGCTAAAATATGCAGGAGAAAAAAAGAAACACCTACTAGCATAACTGCTAACATCCTACTAAACTCCCTCCATTCTGAGTTTTGCCCGAAATGCAGCACAAAAACAGCAACTCACCAGATTCGTACTGATGTTTTAAAAATACTCAGTGATGGTATCTGTCTCCTTGTGCTTCAGCAGCCTTCAACAGCATTTAACTCCATCTGCCATGAGACCCAATTTTTCCAGAATGGAGATTGATAGTCACTTGCTAAAATCATGTTTTCTTCATAACAAACCTAATTTCCAAAAATGATTTATTTTGGGAATCCAATCTGTAGTAAAAATAGATGTGTTTGACCACTGACTGTGTTGCACCACTGTGCATATTAGTTGTTCAGTGTTCACCAGTTGCAGATTACATTTTGTATTCAGTTTAGCTGCCTATTTGCTTGATCATGGCATTAGACATTGCAGTTGAGACATTGCAGTTGAGCTGTGTTTTTCCAAATGGTAAACTAAGCTTGTTTCTTAGTATTTTCTCTTACCGAACACAATAGCATGATAAAGTACATATTTTTTGTTTTCTTCAGTGCAGTGAACAGTTGGGCCTTGGAAGGACAGCCTTGAAAGGTTGGCCAATTTTCAACGTTTTTCTTCCAACTCTGACCTTTGTTGCCAGCATGTTAGAATATTTCCATGTGAGAGGGGAGGGCCTTTCAGAAAGCTCTTCCCATGATTTTTTAAGCTATGGAAGAGGTGGCCCTGCTCAGTAGCAAGGGAATTTCCATGACCTCGGTCAGGATTAGACGTGGGATGCCTGACGTGGTGAAGTAATAATAAATGTCTTCTTTAAACTAAGAAGTGCATTCCAGAGATTTGTCAGCTCGGTCATTAGTGAAAGCAAAACACAATCTTATAGATTAAATATGGTGCACCAATAATCTCTATTCTTCCACTTTCCATTTTTAATCTCATTGAGCCACAAGCCTAAATGTAAGGCAAAAAAATCTGATGCATCAATAAGCAGATAAAACACAACTGTGCCTTAGGCACTGCTTTCTGCCAACTTCTTCAGGTAAGGAAACTATGGTCCTGATTGAGAAATGGCCTCCATGCTCGAGCCTCGGCATTCTGGGTGTAATCTCAGCAATAAAATCTCTTATTGATTAGACTTTCATGAACAGGCCTGACCATGAATAAAAATAGCTTTTCTTGGACACGAACCTGGGCCCTCCTGAACCTGGGTTGGGACTACCTTCCCAAGGCTCCCTTGCTCCCTTGCTGCCTTCCTGCGCATTTAAGTGCTTCAGGCCCCGGAGCGCAGGACACACTTATCTTGGACATTCGAACCTGGGGTGGGGGGACAACGTCCCCCAGGCTCCTTTGCTGCCTCCATGCCCATTCAAGCACTCAGGCCCAGCAGCGTGGGACATGCTTTTCTTGGACACTCGAACCTGGCCCCTGCTGAACATGGGGTGGTACTATGTCCCCCAGGCTCCCTTGCTGCCTTTCTGCACATTTAAGTGCTCTCAGGCCCCGCAGCATGGGACGCGCCCGGGCATGCGCCCAGGCGAAGACCAGGCCAAGATAGGCCAGTTTTCACCCCTCATCGCCCAACAGAGGCTGGGTGCTATTATCTGTTCCAATAGAAGTACTTATTACAGGATTTGCCCATGTCTTAAGGCTTGATTCACTTGTTCTTGCCCAGTTCTTACTGCCTACTCCCTACTGCTATTCAGCGATGGGGAAACGCAAAGCTGTGGATGTTCCTGCTTATACTAGTTGCCCAAAAAAAAATAAAGTCCCTCCCTAGAAGATTGAAGATATGGAGACCATTTAAGTAATTCCAATCCACCCTCTCTAAAACATGGAACTCCTGCTATAAAAATCACTGATATATTTAATAAAAGGCCTCAGTTGTCTAATCCATCTAGGGAGACTGAACTAAAGGAGACTTCCCATTCTTCAAGGTCGTAACCTTCCCCTGTGCCAATCACCACTCAGTGCAGTGGGTTGGATGCTGCATTATGTACTATAGGTAACCTTTCTGTGGGGGGATTAGGCCATCTGCCCTCCTTTAAGTCCTGAGGTCTTGGTGATTCCCACTATCCTGTGCTCTAATCGGTACGGGCCCTTGGGGAAGGAAGAAGCATCCATTGATATTGCTGTACACAGGGGCTTGTGCTGATGATGCAGCCAAATCATCATTGGGCACAGAAGGATTTTTGATGTTGTGTGGCAACTATGATTTGTCCTCTGTTCACCTAAAGCTGGATGAAGTAAAGAGCCTGATGTTGACATTGATGAACAAATTAACGAGGGAACCTTGGCTGTTGTGTGGTTAAAGGTGTTCTAGGCCAAGCATATATGGGCTTTTGTCTGTCATGGGGGTACATCTATTGTTCCTGCTACTCCTTCAGCCAGGCCACAATCAGGCAATCAATATTTACGGCCTGATACCATCTCCTTCCCTGCATATTCATCTGCCTTCCATACTGAAGGATCACAGGCCCCCCAGAGGCCACTAGGCTCTAGCGTAGTACTGACATTAAGGGCTGGAATTCTAACGGCCCTGATAGGCCCGGTAAAACTAAATTTGCTGATCAAATCAAGGATCTCAGGGGCCGTGGTTCCCAGGTGTTGGCTGGAGCAGCCATCTCTCCAGCTCATTATATCAAACCATTGGATGGGAATGGGGCTATAAATCAGGCTCGAACGAGATGACCAGCACCTAAGAAACAGGTCGCAGCCCCTGGGAACAAAGGAGGTACCTTATTTATGGTTGAGGTACCCAAGCTGCCTCCTGGGTCTGTGGAAGCCCAGGATTCCTTGTTAAATAAGGTCATTTAATAGCTGAGAGTCCATTGTAGCTGTCATTCGAGCAGATATTTTAGAGGTGGGAAGACACTGCCAGCTTTGCTCCAACTTTGATTTCATCTCCATTTATTTTATGGATAGGTTAAGGGATAATCTTATTGATTTTGAACTGCGGACTTGCCATCTTAGGAGGGTGGTATTAGACTTATATCTTCTCTGCCTACCGCTAGTTTACCTAGCAATCACAGTGATTCAACTGGTAGGAAAACTGACACTAGCCATAAGTGCACTCCAGCCTTGGCAGTTAATAATTCCCATCTACTATCAGATAAAGATTGACTATCCACTGATTCCAACCTAACAATTTCTATTCCAGGCTCTGTGGGTAGGCTTGGGGTATCTGAGCTTGCCAACTGCAGGGAAGTCCAGTGTCTCAGGGTTGGAGACTTGGGAACTAGTGCGTAACTCCATTTTGTCCTGGAACTTGGCTGGGCAGGAAACTGCTGGAAACTGAATGTGTTAACTATATAAATAAGCAGGACATATGTTTAATCTAGGAGACCTGGGCTGTGGACGCTGTCTTCCTGAATGGTTTTTTATCATATTACATGATGGCCCAACCTGCAGATGGAGACACTGGTTGCGATAAGGGGTGTTTACTGATATTGTTAAATAAGAAATTGCAGTGCGACCATTTTGTATTAAAAATGGACTCCCCGGATTTATTAGGTGTGCAGATTGTATTTAATAAAGGTTTCAAGGTAATTATAATTAATATATATGCAAGGTCAGTGCCACGGGGACTGGAGTCCCAGACTGACTCAGCTGTTTGAATACCTAGACACACCTTCCCCCACCATTAATTTAGTGATTGCAGGAGACATGAACTGCACATTTGAACCTGCATACTTAAGCAATGATCCAACGGTCGAGCAGAATGAATATTGGGGTATTCCGCATTTGACAAACAAGCAATTTTTTAGCTGCTCCTGTGCTGCCCTACAGCTGACATCACTTATGTATGGACATAGGGCCTGTAATAGCCGCACATGCTCCGATCCAAGTATTGCCCCCACCTTTAAATGAGGCCTGTCATCTAGTATTATTGATTATTTTTTATTAGATGTCAGAGTATGGCCACCATTGGTAGACATGAAGGTGGATTTCCGCCACAACAGCAAACAACTCCCTGCTCCTTACTTTACATAGTGTTGAATTTAGAAGGTCCCAGAATACCCATTATACTGTTGTTCCAGAGCTATTTTTGGATAATAGCCATACTCATGTTAGTTGGCCAAAAGTGATGTCTAATCCATATAGGATTAGGGAGATTTATAAATTGTTTACTGATGCAATGGCTAATTATGAGGAAAATGAGGTTGCCAATATCCCAATTCTTACTATCCACAAGACAATGATACACAAGTTGCAGAATATCTTCTACAAGAAAATTCCCATTAAGCAATTTAACCAAACAAAAAATCAGGGAGTGGTTTTATGAGGATTGTTCTAAGACTAAATTAGCATTAAAGTCAGCTATTGTATCCAATACACAGGGGGCAATTAGAACAGCCAGATTAGTTTATTATAAACCATAGCACAGGCAAAGAAAAGCTGGGATGATTCAATTTGGCAGAATTTGTTGGATGCTGCTAGATATAATAGCGTGTTTTTTGGAAATTATTGTCTTACAGGCATAGAGAGGGTAAGAGCATAATTCACACCCATATTCAACCTGAGAGTTGGGTTGATCATTTTTCCAATCTATGCTCTGCCCTGCAATTTTTCCACCCACGTTTCCTTCTCCCAGCAGCTGGCTGGAGCATTCTTACCATCTGCCAACCAAGGTACTGTTGTGTGCAGCCAGGATGACTGCATTGTCTTTACCCTGAAGGAAACAATTGCTGCAATTAATTCCCTTAAACCTTCTAAAGCCCTAGGCCCAGATAAGATACCAGGGATTTATATAAGTGAGCCAGTGATCTGGTCCAGTTACATAAATATGATATCCAATGCAATAGCAGCTGGGGGCCCAATACCCAGAACTTGGAAAGGGGCTGAAATAGTTCTGATTTATAAAAAGGGAATAGTGAGCATTCCTGCTAATTACAGACCCAGCAATATTGACAACCTCCAAAATTGTTTTGCTAAACAGCTTTTGGACAGGCACTTAGATTGGGCTGACGCCCATTATGTGATGTTCCCACTCCAGGCAGGTTTTTGCACTAAAACTAGTACTGTGGACCAGGTCTTTAGATTGCCGCTTTTATACTGAAAATATGTAACGCTTGCCAAACAAAATCTATTTGTTGCTTTCAGGGATCTTCATCAGCATTTAATATTTCTCAGAGAAAAATTATGGTGTGTTCTATATTAAATAGGTACTCCAATGAATATAATCCATCTTCTACAGCAGTTACCTGAGGACACATATGCCCAGGTGAAGTGAGAGTAATCAGGGAGAACTAACAGACCATATTGCCATCCAGCGGGGGGGTTCATCAAGGATGTGTTTTGGCACCAACTTTATTCACTTTATATGTAAATGAGGTGGTACAAGCTGTAGCTCTCTGCAAAAATTATGCCCCTTCCCTAAATGCGCCAAAAATTCCTGCACTGCTTTTTGCGGATGATTCTCTCCTCATCTCTAAGACCTCAATGGGTTTCCAGACTTGTTGATAAGTTCATAACTTTCTGTACCGATCAATGGCTGGAAATGAATGTTAGTAAAACCAAATTAATGGTGTTCAGCCCTGGACTAGTCAGGAGAAGTACTATCACATTAGCTGGGGCTCCTTTGGGGAAAGTAAGTTAGATAGACTATTTGGGTGTGAGGATCTAAAAGAGTTTCTCTTCTTCAACATAGATCTGGGGCTGTTTTGCACTTTTATAAGAGTATTGCCACAAAGGCCATTTCTCTGGCTATGAAGATTTATTTGGCTAAAGCACAAAATCCTATTTAGGGCGCTGAAGTGTGGGGCTTCTGTAAAACCACTAAACTGTCTGTGGGTGAAAATATTTTTGCTAGAGCACTACTTGCGCGACCAGGTAGTACTCCTTTGATTCCCATCTTTTTGGACCTTGTTTTAACTGTATTTCTGATATGATAACTTTAAGACCATTACTCTATTGGGTAAGAATAAGGACGACCCCTGAGCTCATTATTTACAGGGACTCTCATCTTGGTCTTTTAAAAAGACCTAATGCAGCCCCTATTCCATGGGTTAGGCATGTGTCTAATTGGCTTCGTACTCTGGGACCAGGGAATTAATTGGAGAATCCACAGGATCTAGGGAAGGCTCAAATTGTCCCTGAAAATAGCTTCTTGGTCCTATGTCAGAAACAACTATCTCCTTGGTACATCACATGGACGACTGACCAATGCATTTCTTGATTTCAAATGACACCCACAGTATGGGCCTTATTTAGATCTTATTCCTGACTCTCTGGGAAAGAGTCTGCTTCCATTACAGATGTTTACCGTTACTGTTTTTTACTGGCAATTGGAAGACACCATCGGTGTCCAATCTATGCCCAGGCTGCAATGCTGTCCTGGAAACACTTGAACATTTTATGTTCTTCTGCCCAGCAATGCTTCTCCGACGTAAGTGGATTCAACCCGCTTGTTAGAAGTTGGGTTTTAGACAACTTGCCATTGCCCTCAGGATTTTAAAGAGTGATACTTCTGCTACTCTAATCCATGCAGTTAGCAAGTTCCTTGTGGCTGCATGATATATACGAATTTGCTTTTTCAAACATTGTAATTTGTGGATATGTATGTTTTAGGGTATGTATTGAGAGCTTTATTTATTGGTTTTATTGTTAGTAATGAATGGTGTTTTATTGTTTGATTATTATTTTTTTAAATCTTACTTGCAATTTGTAATTACATGGAATATTGTTCATTGCTTTGATTTTTTTTAATGACCGAATAAAGCTTGTGTTATAATAATAATGTGACTTGGGAAGTGGTATAAAAATATTCATTTGTTCTTTTTCAACAGTTTCATAAATCTAATCCAGTGTTGAAGGTGTATTTTTTTTATAAGTATAGGTGAAACATAATTTCATTAAAAGTATACTATGTGCTCCCTAGGAATAAACTAGTTTGAAACATCAAACTTGCATCCCAGAATTTATGAATATACATCCCACAGTGTCTATAATTGACTGCCTGGAGAACAATGAATTTGCTTCTTGAAGCAGGAAGGCAGAGATCATGTCTCTAGTAAACAATTTATCTGGGAGTGGGATCAGAGCAAATGGCAGCACAGGGCTGCGTCAACAACTACTCTTAAATTTTAAATCCCAAATTGGGGTGTCTCCAGAACTAAAGGCATTCATTCCCAGAAGTAACAGACTTTATATCTTGACTCTTAGCAAGCGAGAAAAATTGTCACAACTAGTAAAGAAGAGGATATATCATGTCAATTGGAATGTTTCCAAAAGAAAGAAGTTTGCATGACTGCAACTCCTGCTGCCACCTATCGGATAGAACTGCTGTTCTAGGCCCAGGGTGAAGTAGGTGACCTTTTGTTACAGGCATACTGGATGCAGAAGAGATTAATGCTCAAGAGAAGGCTTGGCTGTCACCTTTGGACCTGACATTGAGAGATCCCTGGCTAGTGAGACATGTTGCCTAGAGGTTTTCTCTATGGACTTGGCTGCTGTAGGGCAGACCAGGAGTGACTTTACCAGCAGTGAAAAGCTTGAGTGACTTAGAAAATTGTTTGATCTCCTTAAGACTAAGACAAGGTGCTAAGACTACCCCAGGAAGGTTGCACCCTTAATGGGTATTGTGAAACTAGGAACATTTTATCCTTAGTAAATTAGCTTAATTGAGATCCCATGAAGAAGGTATCTGTTCTCATAAAGCCTTGCATTCATATAACATTCAGCCTAGTCCTGTTGAACATGTTCAAGAGATAAAAAATGTTTAAGTTAGAAGGTAAACCTGGAACTGGAGTGAGACAACATCCTAGCACAAAAGCAGCCTCAGCTACTACAAAACCTTACTTTGCCCTGCTTGTGGGGCTTTGACACCTAAACTATAGACTTGAGCCTGGACTTGCAAGCACTTCAACAGCAGCATTGAACAATGTTGACTTATGCCACAATAGGCTTAACTGATGACCGTACCTTTGTAGTCGGCCTCAAATCACACCTACATGAGACTACCAGGAACATTGACTTTCAATTTGTGATTTGGTATTTTTGCTCCAAAAACTTAATAATCCTTCTTTCTATTTGCTCTTATGCAATTCTAATAGTTTTTGTGAGTGCGCTTCCTATTTTCCTATTTCTTTTTTAAATTGTGTTGTGTTCTTCAATGTTAATGGTGTTTGGTACTGCCAGTCTTCGTGCAGATTTGTCAGGGGAACTGCTTTCCACTTCTGTCACTGTGACTAGGAGTTGAGCAGAAACTAGCTCATTGTTGTACTGGCAAATAGCAAGGGCATACTTCTTCCAAATCACTAATCCTTTTTCAGACAGCCAGCAATTAATACTTCAGTGTCATTCAATCTCTATATGAATGGCAAGGCACTGGGTGTGGTGAATGTAGAGGTCTTTAAAATATATGATATCCAGATCAATATTTGACAATGCTGCTGATTAGGTTTTGTGGCAAGAATCTTGAATGTTCTCCAGTTGAAGCTTCACCCTACGGAAATATACTGTGATTCATGTAGACATACTCATGAACAACAATACATTAAAAATGCTTTGAGGTCCTCAAGCAAACAAAACAGCAAGCAAAATGTTTACACAGAAGACGCGTCAGTGTGTGAAATTTGGTTGCTGCTTCAGGGGAATGCAAGCCCTTTCAAGAAGCAGTCGCAATCCTTTTCCAGGTACACCACAAAAGTCACTAAATTAACATATGTTTAACCCTCCAGTAGCTTGGCATAAAAGCAGTCAGACAGCTTAGAGGCAGTGTATACAGTATGTATGCTGCACCTATACACTAATAAACTGAGACCACCACACAAGAAAAACCCCACAAGAAAACAGAAAAAAATTGACTACTGTAGGAAAGTACCATCTTGCCTAGCATGTTACTCCCATTTTTACTGTATGTATGTTTGTTTTTGCCTGTGTCAGTGGGTTCCTGCTTGCCAGGACCCCAGTGCTCAAAGTGTGCCCTGTATGTGTTCCTGTGTGGTGCCTAACTGTTTCACTGAGGCTCTGCTAATCAGAACCTCAGTGTTTATGCTCTGCTTTTAAAATTGTCTCTGCAGGCTAATTTTACCAATTCTGATTGGCACACTGGAAAACCCTTATAATTCCCTAGTATATGGTACCTAGGTACCCAGGGTATTGGGGTTCCAGGAGATCCCTATGGGCTGCAGCATTTCTTTTGCCACCCATAGGGAGTTCAGACAATTCTTACACAGGACGCTATTTCACAGCCATTTTACGCTGGACTTAAGTAACTTATAAGTCACCTATATGTCTAACCCTCACTTAGTGAAGGTTAGGTGCAAAGTTACTTAGTGTGTGGGCACCCTCGAACTAGCCAAGGTGCCCCCACATAGTTCAGGGCAATTTCCCCAAACTTTGTGAGTGCGGGGACACCATTACACGTGTGCACTACATATAGGTCAATACCTATATGTAGTGTCACAATTGTAACTCCGAACATGGCCATGTAACATGTCTAGGATCATGGAATTGTCACCCCAATACATTCTGGCATTGGGGGACAATTCCATGCATCCCCGGTGCTCCAGCATAGAGCCCAGGAACTGCCAAACTAAGTTTCCGGGTTTTCTCTGCAGCTACCGCTGCTGCCAACCCTCAGACAGGTTTCTGCCCTGCTGGGGCCTGGGCAGCCCAGCCCCAGGAAGGCAGAACAAAGGATTTCCTCTGAGAGAGGGTGTTACACCCTCTTCCTTTGGAAATAGGTGTGAAGGGCGTGAGAGGAGTAGCCTCTCCTGGCCTCTGGAAATGCTTTGAAGGGCACAGATGTTGCCCTCCTTGCATAAGCCAGTCTACACCGGTTCAGGGATCCCCCCCAGCCCTGCTCTGGTGTGAAACTGGACAAAGGAAAGGGGAGTGACCACTCCCCTGACCAGCACCTCCCAGGGGAGGTGCCCAGAGCTCCTCCAGTGTGTCCCAGACCTCTCATCTTGGATGCAGAGGTGTGAGGGCACATTGGACAGCTCTGAGTGGCCAGTGCCAGCAGGTGACATCAGAGACCCCTCCTGATAGGTGCTTACCTTTCTCTGTAGCCAATCCTCCTCTGAGGGCTATATAGGGTCTCACCTGTGGGTATCTCATCAGATAAATGCAAGAGCTCACCAGAGTTCCTCTGCACTTCCCTCTTTGACTTCTGCCAAGGATCGACTGCCAACTGCTCCAGGACGCTTGCAAAACCACAACAAAGTAGCAAGAAGACTACCAGCAACATTGTAGCGCCTCATCCTGCTGGCTTTGACTGTTTCCTGGTGGTGCATACTCTGAGGGTTGTCTGCCTTTAACCTGCACTGGAAGCCAAGAAGAAATCTGTGGGTCGACGGAATCTTCCCCCTGCCAACGCAGGCACCAAGGGCCAGATGTATCATCACAGCCCTTTGCTAGTCGGAAATAGCGATTTTTAAGAAATCGCTATTTCCGACTCGCAAAGTGCCATGTATCACATTTCCGATTCGGTAATAGCAATTTCTTAAAAATCGCAACTGCTATTACCAAATCTCAAATTGCGATACCGGCCCCATTTGCAGCTATGGGCCTGTTGGCCCATATCTGCAAATTTTGGGGATTTCCAAAATTGCGATTTCTGAACCAGATATCGCAATTTTGGAAATGCAAAATCCCAGGGTGCTGGGGGCCTAAGGCCCCCTCTGCTGCACCCCAAAAATGTTTTGGGGGACATGTGATGTGCACATATGCCAAAAGGGCATGTGTGCTTTACATGTTCAATTTCAAAATGCATTTTAAATGCATTTTTAAATTTTGCACCAGGTTACCACCTGGTTTCATTTCATGGTATTTTGCATGTGCAAAATGCCATTCTGCGAAAAATCGCAATTTGCAATTTTTTGCAGCATTGCCTTGCGATGTGGATTTTGAGAATCGCAAATTGCGACTCGCAAAACCAGGTCGCAACGCAAGAAATCGCAATTTTAGCGATTTCTTATTTGTGGTCTGCGAATGCCTTTCATGCATCGCAGACCACTTTTTTGCACTTCCAAACGGCCGAATTTAGCAATTCGCATCGTTTGCGAGTGCAAAAAAAGTCATACATCTGGCCCCAAACTTCTGTATCACCGGTCCTCTGGGTCCCCTCTCATCTTGAAGAGCATGGTCCCTGGAACACAGGAGCTGGATCCAAGTGTCCCCGACAGTCCAGTGGCCCTTCTGTCCAAATTTGGTGGAGGTAAGTCCTTGCTTCCCCAAGGCAGACAGTAATCCTGTGTACTGCGTGAAACGCAGCTGCTCGGGCTTCTGTGCACTTCTGCAAGACTTCCTTTGTGCACAACCTAATCCAGGTCCCCAGCACTTTGTCCTGCATTGCCCAACTCACTGAGTTGGACTCAGACTTCCTGGGACCCTCTTTTGCTGTGCTGAGTCGACCATCGAGCTCAGATCTTCTGAAAACCTCTTCAGGTCCTTCTGTGGGTGCTGCCTGCTTCTACATGGGCTCTCCGTATTGCTGAGTGCACCCTCTGTCTCCTCCTCCAAGAGGCACCTCCTGGTCCTTCCTGGGCCCTGGCAGCACCCAAAACCAGCTAGCAAGGCCTGTTTGCGGTCTTTCTGCATGCAAACAACTCTGCATCCTCCAGCACGCCATGGGACATCTTATGACCAAAGGAGAAGTTCCTGGCACCTTCCGTTGTTGCAGAATCTTCAGCTTCTTCCACCCAGAGGCAGTCCTTTTGCACCTTCATCCGGGGTTTAGTGGGCTCCTGCCCCCCCTGGACACCTGCATGACTCTTGGACTTGATCCCCTTCCTTTTCAGGTCCTCAGGTCCAGGAATCCACTCTCAGTGCTTTGCAGTCAGTTGTTGTCTTTGCAGAATCCCCTATCTCAACTTTACTGTCTTTCTGGAGTAGTAGGGTGACTTTATTCCTACTTTTCTAGGGTCTTGGGGTGGGGTATCTTGGACACCCTTAGTGTTTTCTTACACTCCCAGTGATCCTCTACACACACTAGGCCTGGGGTCCATTCGTGATTTGCATTCCAATTTTGGAGTATATGGTTTGTGTTGCCCCTATGCCTATTGTCTCCTATTGCATTCTATTGTGTTCTACAGTGTTTGCACTATTTTTCTAAGTGTTTTCCTTACCTGATTTTGGTTTGTGTGTATTTTTTGTGTATATTACTTACCTCCTAAGGCAGTATATCCCCCGAGATACTTTTGGCATAGTGTCACTAAAATAAAGTGCCTTTATTTTTAGTAACTCTGAGTATTGTGTTTTCTTGTGATATAGGGCTAAGTGATGCAAGTGGTATAGTAGGAGCTTTGCAGGTCTCCTAGTTCAGCCTAAGCTGCTCTGCTATAGCCACCTCTATCAGCCTAAGCTGCTAGATCACCTCTAATCTACTGACAAGGGATAACTGGACCTGGCACAAGGTGCAAGTTCCACAAGGTACCCACTATAAGCCAGGCCAGCCTCCTACAACTACATTTTAATAAATAATTTGAAACCAAAATGGCAAACATGTATCAGTAGAATTGGAGTTATGATTTTTAAATTAAACTTGAAAACTGCATGAAAAAGATCAGGGCCCCAACCAGGGACATCTATTTGCACAAGACTGGAGCAGTCAAAAGTTATGGCCAACTGCAACAGAGCGTGGGTTGCATAAATGAAGTGAGTCGCCGCTGGTCTCCTCTTACTTTTCAGACTTTTGAAGAAAAAACTCTAACAGGGCAAGGGAGCAGGGTGTGTCTGAGAAGAAGGCATCAACATAGGGGAGCTGCTGGATGAGGTCATGGGGCTGCAGGACCTTGGCTCAAGTGACTATTCATCCCAGGACACCATCGGGCCAGGAGGCAGCCCCAACAAATTGCTTGCAACTGAGGACAGTTCGACATTATAAAGCGCATTGTGTTGTCCCATTGTGCAGCACATGCAGGATGTGGTCAGTTGAAGCCAGGGCCAAGGATAAGCCCATCTGCACCCATCCACAGCGGAATGAGGCAGCCCAGGCCACCAGCTTGGTTTGAACTTCTGGGCTGCCCAGCTGCATTTTTAAAGTAGGAAACCACCTTCTCTATTTTATAGAGGAGATATATTCTCTGTTTTTATTACAATATCGTCAAAAGGAACCTTCTCAAGGTCCTGTGGGAAAAAAAAAACTAGAGAAGTGGTAACTTTACCAACTATCTAATGGACCCCGTGAGCATGATAGAAAATGAAATTATTAACAGAGAAAATAGGCTAGCAACAACTACACATGCTGCAAACTAGGTTGATTGTAGCACTATTATTGAGGTGATGAGTGGCACTATGCCAGCAATTACTGACCCTCCAGTCCCCATTAACACAACCCATTGACACAGCCAAATCATCTGACAGCACAAAAAGTTGAAACCATGCACCATGTGTAATCAGTAATTTGAATTAATCAACCTTTTGCATATGTTAAACTTGAAATCACCAACGCTCATAACTCCAAAAAAGTTTTTAAAAGAAAGCAACATCAAGGGGCCTATGATGTGCAAGCAAAGAATAACTTGGAATAATTTCTAAAAATGTTGCATACAAAGCTAGATAACATTGTACGGAAGGTCCTTCTAGAACTTGGTGACATTAAAGCTAGAGTTATAACGCTTGAAGGTTTAGCTAAAGATTTGTTGAGTACACTGTTGAATAGAGGAGTTGCACATAAGGACACAGGTGTCATTGCCAATGATCCTGCAGCAGCTGATAAATCTGCATTTACTAACTCTGTCCACGCTCCTTGCATACATGAGCAACCAAGTTAATGTAGTAACAAAAGAGAAGTTTGAGAGGACTTTCTAAACATACCTCTATCAGAAATTAAGGAGAAAACCATACAATGGCAAAATAACAAGAAGGCAAGATCTCTAACATCCACCCCCAGATAAGTTACATTTACTTCCAGACACCACCCCAAATGTAAGAGCCACATGCGAAAGAAAACTGGCATGGTGTATAACAGTAAAAAAAAGAAAATCAAGAAATAATCATGGTTAGAAGGGTGAACTGGGTCAAGAACATTCAATCACTGTGGCCTGCTTTCTGTATCATTGTTATCTTCTGAAATCCAACAGTAGTAAAGTATCTCCTATCAACCTTTACCATAGACAAGGGAATCAGAACAGGCTGGAGTGAAGAATTGTTGCAGTGTTTCTGGCTTCTTTTATTAAGCATAAATAACTATCTCCAGACCACTAGGTCCACTCATGACATACCACCATGACAATAATTGAAAAGGCATCCCTGTGATCAGCCAAAATAGGTTTGCATGCTTCTCAGGTCTTAATGATCAGGATTGACATTCAGAGGGCTGTGGGGCTACAAAGGAATCAAGAGCATGGGTGAATGCAAGTGCTGCAAACGTGGACCATGGGCAGAAAACAAGAGCTATTGACTATGACTGACTGTCTTTAGAGCCTAGAATATTGTGGGAATAAAAAATAAAATATTCAATAAAGAATGGCAAGGTCACATCAATACTGCACAGCTGTTATTCCACAGGAAACAGCGGATCTGCAAAATTGTACTGTGGATGGCTTCCTCACTATTGTCACACCTGCAATTCCATCAACAAATGGGTGGGCAAAGGGAGTCTTGGCAATATTGATATATATATTAATACAATGGAACTCTTCATTGTATTGATAAACATTTATAATAATGTGTTTACTAACATGAGATATACAGTTGTGGAGGAACTTGACAATGAGTTGTATACATTTGGAAAAGGTCACAAGGCACAGTGTGTATTTGGGTGGGGAATTTCGATATTAGTAAATGTCCACACTCAATACATGTATGTGATTATACTAATGTTATAGGGACTAATCAGCCTTCTTTTCCCCATTATAGATATAAAGATTTCATAAACAATGTCCTGTATAAGTAGTATCTAGAGTTACTGTAACAGGGCAGTGATAAGGACAATGTATCCCTGGCCATCTTTCAAGGGACTAGGAGTGCCTTGCGCACAGATCATTTATTACTCCCAATGAAGGGAGTGGCATTAGTCAGTTCCTTCTTTGTGGAACCAGAAGCTTTAGTGATCATCTCCCACTCAGTGACCTTAAAAATTCAAACTAATCATTGTGAAGCATCAGTCAGCAGCCCATATTGACATAGTGAGGAGAAATGGGATTATTCTCAGACTGGGATTAATGAAACAACCATAATGGAAAATGGAAAATGTAACAGCAAGGACTTTATAGCATATACAGATACAGAGGCCCTCCCAGTTAAGATTGTGGCAGATTTTAGCAAGATTATGTCCAAAATAGCAATTTACCTAAAAGTGACTAATACAAACCTTAAGAAAAGAACGTAGGTTGGCTTGACCACAGATGCTCACAGGCAAATCAGAAATTGAAGGCTTTACAGTGAATGGAATGAATAAAGAGGCGGTTAATTCCCCTAGACACATCTATAAACACTTGTCAGGTTAGAGGAAGAGAAAACAGGCATGGGCCACCTTAGAGCTGGCAGTAGGAACAAACGATACTATTTTGTTCTTTAAATTAATTATTTCTCCCTTCTTTAGAGATAATACAGACCCAAGGGTGGAGGCACTTGTCTCCCAGATGGACTGGATTAGTCACTTCAGAGGCATATTCAACCCACATAATTAAGAATTAATTACTGGCAATAACAATGTCAATGTCAGTACCTCTACAACCAGTTAGTTTAGAGGTTATTACTGCTATGGAAAAACATGCATATAGGAAAGCCCCTAGCTCGACTGGGTCCCAGTGGATGCATTCAAATCCTGCATTGCCTTGTGGGCACCAATACTAATTCAGGTATGTAATGCAGTGCACAAACCTTTTTTTCCATCTACCTGGTTAGATAGCATAATTGTTCCAATATTTAAAAAATGATGCTAAATGTTACCTGCTAATATCCCTCTTGGACTCATCTGTGAAAATAACGGGAAGAATTGTGTTGGAGTGATTAGGCATGTGTGCAACAGAAAATCATGTGCTGACAAACTGTCAGTAAGTGTTTAGGAGGGATATCAGTACCACTGAGCAATGCATCAATCTTCATCTTCTCAGTACCAAATATACGGTTGCAAATTAGGGACATATCTCTGCTACACTGATCTAAGGTGCGCCTTTGATTTGGTCACCACAGAAAATTGTGGATCACCATGATAAACATTGGTGCCCCAGAAGAAATCGTATATCTGTCCCAGATATAAGACTCTGACAGCTCAAGATAGGTATGGGCTAGAAGGGGATTGCACTACAAGTGTTAGGTTTATCAGAGGCACAGGCAAGGCTGTGTCCTTGCCCCCTTCCTATTGTTACTTTGTATAAATGGGTTGAATAGATTACTACACCAAGTAGATGCCGGTGTACCAGTAGTCTACTCCTGCCCTGTGCCTGTCCTCCTGTATGCTGGCAACAGTCTTAATATTGAGAACCATCTTTGGTCTACAATAGCTAGTCAATAAATTCATCATATACATGGAGCAGAAAATTCTAAAACTAAACCTGGCAAAAACATTTCTAATGGTATGTGGTGAGGTTAAAGTGACAAAAAAAAACACTATGTGAGGGATCGTAAACTGGAGGAGGTGCAAACTGTCTCATCCGGGCATAATCTTCAAAAACTGGTACATGGAGCCCCCACATATGAATAGCAAAACCTAAATATACAATAACAATTAAGGCCCTGTATAGATTTGTTAAAAAAAGAGCAAGCAAACCAATACTAGAAATGGTGCAACTGTGTAGGAGCAAATGCATTTCTACTATTATATATGGGGCTACCCCATGTGGTATGGCAGAGTCCTCAACACTGCAACTAATTGAAGACACATTTATGTGTAGCCCTTTGGCTACTGCCCATTCAGTACCAATGTATATTATCCACAAGGAACTGGACATACCTTATCTTAAAAACCTAATTCATTTAAGTGCAATTACTAGCTACATTTACTAAGGAAATTATTGAAAATTGTATTGAGCATCATGACAAGATTCGCTGGTTGGCTCACTTAGGCAGGCTACTTAAAGAAATTGATGATAAGATCTCTGTTGAGTCCTGCTAGAATCTTGCAGTACAGCAAAAGAACTGAAAGTAATTTTTACAAAGAAACAGGATACAGAACGAGAAGCCAGTGAAAGCCAAGAATTGACTGTATCCATGTTCATGATAATACATCAAGGTTTGCAAGGTTACTTGGTAATGGTAACCAATACACAGAAGAGATCCTATCTTACTAGATAGAGGTTGGGAATTTTGCACAACTTAGTGTTAATCCCTAAATCAGGGAATGGACTACAAATGTACTCAAGTGTGTGTGACAGGAAAGCTACCCAATCTACAGTACATTTTATTTTGTTCTGCAAATGTTATAATATTATTATGAAGCACTTTTTATGCCCCCTTTTCAGTAGATCATTTTAAATTCTATCAGGATTCATTTTTTTTTTTTATGTAAATCGGAGACCACTGGTATGTGTTTTGCTGTTTCTACCTACATAATGTATGTCATTACTAGAAGTCAAACCATTATATTTTTTGATTACGTGACATTTGAAAAAGATGAATGTCAAACTGATTAAGTTATATATATTGTCAGTAGGTGGTCATGGTCCACTTTTAAAAGCACGAGTCTTGAATAACAGAGGTTCAGCTTAATTTATAGGCACTGACATAGTAACAACGGTTAATGCTTATTGTAACTGTTCTGTAATGATAATTATTTTTCACTAATTTATTAGCCTGTATATTGTTGGTAGTGGTAGTTTTTCCACAGTTTGGGTGCAATAGTTTAACAAACATTTTATCTTTGCAATATCTAATTCATTTGTATTTTAAATTACTTTTATGGAGTAAGAAATCTCTGAATAAAGATTTATTCTAGATATTGGCAGATAGGTTAAATCATCATATTGATTACTAATATCCTGTCCACCAAAATCTAAATCCCGTTATGGTTTATGGGGTTAGATTTCAATGGTTGGGATATCTATTACCTTTGTGAGGGAGTAACCCTTTCTACCAATATCTAAATCAGGTCCCTCTTCTGTTTTGAAAGTTGAAGATCTCCATCAGGACAAACCTGCAGGCTGAAGCTGATGAGGGCTCCAGGAGGTGGCATAATCCTTTGCCATTGAATAGGATTATTGCTGCGGAGAAAAGCGTAGTAAAGGTCAGGCAGAATGACAATGCACCTTGGGTGGATTGTCAAGCAAGTAAGTCCTGGTCTCCTCTCAATTCTCAGGGCACTACCTGACAGGAAATACTTGACACTTTCAAGAGTCCGGGACTAGAGGGGCACCACTCAGATGGTCAGGACTCACTTAGGATTGGTTCACATGAGGGTTCAAGAACTGGGGGGCAGACAACTAGCCCTTGGTGTCACTCCGGAAATCCTGGGTTCAAGCAGAAAAAGAGATCTCAAGGAGCAGGATAATCCTTTGAGGGCTCATTACAGGCTTCATACAGCAGGACAGTCATCTAAACTACACTCAAGCCACTGGCAGCAGGGTAGTTCTCTGAGAGTCCTTCGACAGGTCCAGAAGTGAACTGAAGAGTGGGTCTGACGGTCCTACTTCTATACCCGATTCCAGCTTTGAAGTTGAAACGTCTGGAGTCCCCCCGTACAGAATCATCCAGATTGTCCTGCCTTCATGTCATGTTCCCAGTCTATCTGCAGCCACAATAGGCTAGTGTGAAGTTCTTTGTGTGTCATTGGGGGCAGCATCTTTAAAGTGTAAGTGGGGCTGGGCACATCTCTGCCCCACTCCTTGTTTGAATGGCCCATTCTGTGTCTCCCATTCCCTCTATTGTGTGACTGTGTGAGAGTAGTACACAAAGGCCAACTTCAACTATAACTATTCATATGACTAGTCAGCCACCAAATGGTTAGGACAAGAAGAGGCCAACTTAAAAAAAAAACGCATTTTCAGAATTGTAACTTAAAATCCAACTTTACCATTAAAGCACATTTCAAATTATATTATTTAGGTACCAAACTTGACATTTCCACCTGCTCCCAATAAATTTGTTATTAGTAGTGTAATATTCTGGAGTTGACATTAAGATTGAATGTATCAAAACAAAGTATGAGTATATTAATGTGAATTGCTAAGAAAATAATTATTGAATATAAACGTTTGCTAGTTTTTTTGCAGTGACAAGAATGAAGCAAAAACGTATTATTCACAGAATGTGCATAGTAACTAACTTTGAAGAAAGTATTCTACTCATATAGAAAAGTTTTGGCTAACCTATTTAAGATACTCTTTACATTTATTTTATCTTTATGAAATACTAACATGCAATCAGCAAGGGACTGAATACAAAATAAAAACCTAAAATCTCATATATTAAGGCCCAAGGATACAAACAGAAGTCAAAACCATGTGGCAAATAATGTATTAATTGAAAATAATAACACAAAACAGTAAAAAAATTAGAATGAACATGAGAAGCAAAGCAGTCCACAGTTCTAAAGTATCTGCCACTGCAACCCTGCAGTCACATCACAAAGAAAAGGCAGCTCAATGGACTGGATTTGCACACCCACTATTTAAAGTGAGAGCTCTGTCTATATGGTTCTGTACTCAACCATAAGTATCCAGCTCTCATAATGTAGACTGAAAAAAATGCCAACCCATAAAAGGACCATGGTATTCAGTTAGGACAACAGCCTCATCTGGTAGTCAGGAAAAGATTGAAAGCAAATTTGAGAAAAATATTCAAACAACAAAAGGTACTGCATGGCCTTATGTAGGCACCCAGAAGTATTCTCTCAAGCATCTCAGCACCATATCAAACACATTAAGAGGATATGGAAAGCCATGTGTGCCGAAAGCAAATTAATTTTCCATGTTCATGTTTTATGCAACAGTTATCCTTCAGAGTCTCTAGAAATAAATAAGTTCAGACGTACCAGGGAGGGGAGAAAAAGATCTAGTCTAGCCACAATAGTGCGAAAGAAAGAAAAGCTGAGCTAAGAAAAGTTGGATCTTTATTGAAGGAAAGCCATTGGCCACATGTCTTGTTGTATGAAGGAAGAAAGTGCCTGGGACTGGAATAAACAAATTCAGTAGTGCAATAGAAAATGTGATAATATGCATTTTAGAGAAGTGATAATTAGGAGGAAGTTAGAGAACAATATGGACATGAGTATATGGGGTTCCTTTTCAATTATTAAACACCTTGTTGAAAAATATGTTGATAAAGAGCACCAGCTCATGTAAAATAAGAGACTTCATATATGACACTTGAATTGTCCATGGAATTGAAGAGTAATACATGGAATACATGGAACTATGGAATCAGACTAACACTTCCCAAACTGTGTAATTTAATTCCATGGTGCTAAACAATGGCTAACATTTTGCCTTCCTTGTGAGAAAAGTGGTTATACTACTGAATACTGAGCCCAAGAATATCACCAATACGTGAGTATAGCAGACAATCAAGAGAGAATATTGAAATCTAAGTGTATATAAAGTTTAGATTAACTACTCCCAACTCCACAGTAACATACCAAGAAGAATTATACATATTACCCATGTATATTCTATATTTTTATTATTTTGGTTTGAACAGTTTGCCCTCAATATTTGCTTGCCTCAATATGCTGGATTCAGTATTCAGGTTGTATTTTTCTTTGTATTTTGTGTTTTGTGATTGTAGAGTGCACTGTGCCCAAAGGCGTCAAAGCGCTATCTACAGGGTAGGATACTACTGAGAGGAACCAAAAAATATAGCCCTCACAGAAGGGAGAAAAACCATGTTTACATTTCCTTATGGAAAATTGTATTGGAGTTTTTATGCTTGCAATGTAGGTGGAAAGTGTATTCTACCATTTAGACACTGCTATAAAAAAGGAACGAATACCCTATTTGTCTTTCTGGAATCTCAGAATATTCACCTGCCTGAGAAGGGAGGATCTAAGCTGTCTTAGGGGAATACCAGTGGAAAGCTGTCCTTAAGGGTTGTGTTCCCTAGAGGTTTACAGCCAAGTGGACCAAGCATAGGGCTTTGAAAATCACCCACTTGCTAACTTGCAGCTAGTGTAGGGCACACAGGCCTTTCTGGACTGAATTACATTTCAATACATCCCATACCAAGCAAGCTGATGCATTTTGAATGACCTAAAGATATTAAGTGACTTATTTCTATTTAAGTATATAATGCATTGTAGTAGTCAAGCCGAGCTCTGAGCAATCCAATGGATAGAGCTTCTCTGAGTTCCATCTGTAAAAAAAAGGGAAAAATCGGTTTCAGGGTCTTCATGATAAAAAAGCAAGAGCTCAAGGTCCTATTGACCTGAGTCAAATCTAAGGCTATTATTGAAAAGAAGCGGCACATTTGTTTGCAGAGGCAACAGGCATAGGAAGAGGACCATGTGTCTCTGGCTACCACAGTTCCGCACCTCAAAAAACAGAATCTGTCTTTTCTGCATTTAGTTTCAAACATTTCTCCAACATCCAACTACTGATATCCACCATACAAAGTTTGAGTTTCTCTGCAGCTGACACCACGTCAGATATCAAAGTGAAAATCTTGGTGTCTTCCACATAGGACAGCACCTAAAAGCCAAATGACCACACCAGTTTTGCAAGGAGGGCATTGAAGATTAAACAGGGTGGGATTGAGCGAGGACCCCTGTCAAACCCCAGAAGGAAGCTCAAAGTGTTCTGCCCTTAAGTGTCCGTAGCGGACAGTTTATGGCCCGTTTGTCAGAAAGGAGCTCAGCGGGTACAAAGCAGTATCCCTCAAACCTGCTTGACAATCTACGTACCAAGCAGGATGGGGATATAGAGGCTGATTACCAACTTGGCAGATGGGATACTCCATCACAAACGTAAAGGCCATCCCTCCCTGGAACTATTTACAAGTTCCATAGGATATAATGGAATGTGTAATATGACGGACAGGATATCCGTCACATATGTGACCGATCATCCGTTACATTTGTGACAGATCATCCGTTACATTTGTGACAGATCATCCCATCTGCCAGGGTCATAATCAGGACCATAGTGTTGAATGCTGCTGACAGATCCATTATTACCAGAATGGCAGCACCTACTTGGTCCACCTGGTGGTAAATGGTGTTTGCTGTGGCAACCAATGCTGATTCAGTACCATTACCACTCCAAAACCATTCTGCAAGTGGTCCAGATATTATTAAAAAGGTACTAATAAACTCGACCAGCACTTAATGTGCTTTTCAAAAATGATGGCTGGTGCAAGCAGGAGTGACATAGGGTGAAGACTTTTAAGGTCCTGTGGATCCCTGTTAGGTTTCGTTTTGAGGGGAATGACTACTGCCTCCTTCCAGGATTGGGAAAACACTCCTGTAGGTATTGTATGGATTTCCAGAAAGATAGCAATGTGGTCTCTTGCAAGTTGAAATATTTTGGGAGGGCAGGGGTCATCTGGTGAACCTGAAGACTAGTACATAAGGAGATTTTATACTTTCATGGTCAGAATAAGAGAAAAAGATGACATTGTTACAGTGGAAGACCGATCATCGGAATTCTCTACCTCCATAGTGAGGGATGGCCTATTCTCATTAACCTAAAAATCAGAGAAGAGCTTCAAGATCTTATCTCTAAATTAAGCTGCAACATTGTTGAAGAAACTGTGAGAGTTCTCCAGTGATTGCTGGACAGGGGGAGTTCACGGAAAGTACTGCTGGCAGATCTTTGACATAATAGGTAGATTTAGCAGCCACATTGACCCGCTTATACGAAAGAATCAGCTCTTTCTGTTTACATTTTCCCTCAGAAGTGAGTTGCCCTCCACTTCCATCCTTGCCTCTGACACTTCTGCGGTCTTTTGGTTCGTCTGGACACCAAGGTGCGGAAACATAAGTTCTAGTGTCAGTTTTGTATTTGGGGCAACTTGTTTAATAGCAGCCATCATCCATGCTTTAAAAGCAGCAGTGTATTCCTGAGAAATTAGTGTTTTACTTGTGCTAGTTCCCTTCAACTTCTAAAAGATACAGGCTTGCACTCTGTTCTCTTCTCAAATATGATTCTAAAAGTGACCTCTAGATGTGTCTGTTCAGAGAAAGTCTCACCTCTAATACAGAGTGGCTTTCAAAAATACCATCCAGCAAAAGACTTGCTGTGCAGGTAGGGAAGCTGACCAGTTTGGGTAACTCAAAAACATTCATAAAGGTCTACAAAGGTGATAGAATCATTGCACCCTTTTTCTAACAAATGGAAGTTAAAATCTCCCAGTATACTGAAATTGGGATTAGCAATATCAGGTTCTAAGACTTGATCTCAGGCCTAAAAAAATGGAGATCGAAAGCTGGGGGCTGTAAACAAGGAGTCCAGAAAAAGAAAATTTAGTATTAACTAAGTCTTAACCCCACAATTGTCTCGGAGTTCCACACTAAAAGGCTCTAAAGTGCATATAAATGGTTTCCTTGCAATAATGGGCAAAACCCCACCTCCGCAAGAACAACGTTCAAGCCTGGCAATAGTGTAACCCAGAGGGGGGCTGCCAGTAAGTCAGGCCCCAACTCCTACTTTGTCCAGGTTTCAGTAATAAACAATCTAAATCCTGGGTTTGGATTACCTTGCATATTTCCATACTGTATTTAACCATGAACCGTGCATTATTCGGAGCACGTGAGCTCCTTTTGGGCAAGAACACCATTCACCTAACAGCTTCCCTTTCTGTTACAAGTAAGTGCTCTATGATCTAGAGTAGCAATGAGGTACCTCTTGCATTGTGCATAACTGCTCAAAGTATTTGTTGGGTTAATAATTTCACAAACGTATCTCCCACTTTATCAATTCATTCCAAGAGTATTGAAAAGACTTACCCTCTGAGTATAAACAGTCCGTAGTCCTGCTCCTTGTGCCATCCAGGCACAAATGGGTGCAGACCAGCATGCCTTTGGCGTGCAAGTGGCACATCTACACATCAGCCCAATTTATATATGCAGTTTGGCACAGAGTCAGCACCTCCTCCACTCTCCTTCCCTATAATTTTCATAAACATTATGTGAAGTATAACATTTCAAAGGTTAACTGCAGAGCCCTGGTGTCACTTAAGAACAACAAGAATATCATCATCAAACCAGCTGACAATGTTAGGAACAGTGGTACAGCAGAATATTGAGGAATACAAGGCAGAGATCATTTCACAGTTGGAGGATGAGGTAGCGACAAGGCTTAATGGAGACACCACTAAGGAGAGATCAGATATGATCAAGAGGGTTATTGATATAGGACTAGAAGAAGGCTTTTTCAGTGAGTTTGAACATTACTTTTTTAAATACAAAAACAACCATGTGTGCCTACCATTTACACCCTGCCTAAGAGTCATAAAAACATGGAGAAGCCCCAAGGACAACCAATCGTTTGTGGTTGCAGGTCTATTCGAGCCTCTTGATAAATATGTTCATTTTTTCTTAAAGAATGTTGTTAAATCTACTAAGGTGTACTTGAGGGATGCCATGCAAACCATTAAATTAATTGATAACTTGCCTTTTTTACCCTACTGAGCAGTTTCCTGTGACCATGGACATCACCTCACTTTATACTAATATCCCACAGAGACCAGCGATCAATGTGATTAGGGGGGTCCTAGATGGGAGAACTTAACCGGTGCAGGTACCCACACAATTTATAGCAGCTCTCCTGGAGATTGCAATGACTAAAATATGTCTTCCTGGTTGATTACTACCTTCAAACAAAAGGGGTCACGATGGGAGTGGCCTTCACTCCTGATTTAGCCATTCTGTATATGGACCACTGTGAAAGTCTTCATATAGTCAACACTGAGAACCTTTATTTTGATAATATCTTTTTGGTGGCTCTATATTGATGACGTTCTTTTGATCTGGACAGGAAGTGAGGAAGAACTCTATGGCTTCCATGGGGGGGGGGGCTCAAGTAAAGATCAAAGATTAATTGCACTCTTGAGTACAGCTGCACTTCCATTAATTTTCTGGATATTACCAGTAAGGTGGGAGGTGGACAACTAAATACTACACTCTTCAGGAAGGAGAGTGACAGGCAAAACTCTTACATCATTCTAGTGATCCCAGAAATCTACAAGACAACTTACCTTATGGGCAGTTCCTCAGGTCACGGAGGTATTGCTCATAGAAATCTGATTTTATGAAATCTGAGAAGTTGTCGTCATGTTAACTGACCCGGGGTTACCGTAAGACTTTACTCAGAAAAGCATGGAAAGGGGCAAAGTATTGCCTGAGAGAGGTACTACTTGTGCATATGCAACACACTGGTAACTCACAGGACACGCTTATTTGTGTAACCACATTATACACACATAGAAATGACATAAGGAATATCATCAACTGACACTGGACTTTAGTGGTGGATGAGGTTGATACCAGGGAATTACCTATGCATGTCTTTAAGAGGTGCAAGAGTATATGAGATTTTATGGTGAACTCAATCCTTGGGGGGCACCCAAGCCCAATTTGCCTACACAATGTTCATTTGCCACATATCATAGGGCACTTCAAATGGGGGAACTGTAAAGCTTGCACCATGACAATAGAGACCAAGACATTTAGGGCCTGATTACAACTTTGGAGGACGGTGTTAATCCGTCCAAATGTGACGGATATCCTGCCCACCGTATTACGAGTTCCATAGGATATAATGGACTCCTAATACGGTAGGTGGTACATCCGTCACATTTGGGACGGATTAACACCGTCCTCCCAAGTTGTAATCAGGCCCTTAGTCATAATGATCATACCTATACATTGCAAGATCACACAATTCTTAACAGTACAGATGTTATCAATATCATTAAATGTCCATGTGACTTTCTGGATGCGGGTCAAACCCATCAGGTCAAGATGTGTATCCTACAGCATTGCAGTAGGATCAGGTGAAGGGAGAGCCATTTATGGAATACTTTAACCTTTTTGAGCATCCTGTAGATACCCTGAAATGGTTTGGGATTGAAAAGGTCTTCAGTAAACCTTGGAGTGGTAAGCTTGTCAACATATTACGTTTGCATTAATGTAAATGGATACACAATTTAGACACTGACTCATGGTTTTGAATGAGGTTGAAAAGATATCAAAACAGGTATCCATCTTGAACAGTGGTTGAAAAACTGCAGTTGCCTGTTCACATGTGTGTATTGTATTGCTTTAGGATATAAGTTGACTGTATGGTATGCATACATAACCTTATGACCTCTATGGGCTTTATAACCAATACTTATGTTCTATATTTACTGAAATCTTGTGGACTATATAATTGCAATTCCAAAATATTTATCATCCTGTTCTAAAATACTGACCATTTACATGCATGACATACCACGTTAGAGGGTTACCAGTGTTGATGATCATTTTTCAGTTAAAATATGGGCTAGGTATTGTTTAATTTGATTCATTACATATTGCAATTCATGTCACCTTGGGTTCCACTATGTGATCCACTGTTTGATTCGTATCCAGTCCATAAAATTGTAAGTATGATGAGTATTGACAGACTATAGTTTTTTTGTTGCCACAAGTGAAATAAGAGCCTTATGGAACATGTACAGGCAATGTGATTAATATGTCTTTGTTGTAAGAATCTTTCTTTCATTATTCATCCTTGTGAGTTATGGAAAAGGAGTCATTTAAAATGGTGGTTGGTAAATTGGTTAATTTAGGAGGTTTGTTTATTCCTCCTAGGTTTCTTCCTTTCAAATTCAGATTTTTTGTAACCATCCATTTATTATCTGTGACACTAACATTGGCAGTGTCTTTCTTGATTTTACTTGATTTGAAAGTGATCTTGTGACCGGTTATAGCAACCCTGTAGATATCAGGGCTACATTATACATTTGAGACATGTTGTCTGCAAGGCATTTCTTTGCCTGTTTTGAACTACATAGTGACCTTGTATCTTTAAGATTGGTAACTGTTAAGGTGCTTTACTTGGGCTGTGAAATGCAGTCTTGGGATAAGTTATCGGCCTTTTTTCGAGCATTGAAGCACGTGCCCATGTGCGTATGCTGACACTGAGCAGCGCTTAACTTTCCCTGGGGACCGCCAACTCTGCTGCAGCAGCAAGGAAGATAAGGATACATTGTTGCAAAAGTGGTAAGAATGTTGCACCTCTGTTTCATTTTCCTTCTTAGGACAATGGTTTCTTAATGTTTAACCTAATCAACCTTTGTAACTTTTTTTGCAATTTAAATGCTGATTTCTTCAGGAAGGGATTTTTCATCTTTGAGATATGCAGGGAGGAAGATAAGGAAACATTGTTGCGAGAGCAGTAAGAATGTTGCACTGCAGTCTTGCTTTTCTTCTGGTCACATTGGTTTCTGGATGTTTGACCTGAGCAACATTGGTGATTTATTTTTTGCAGTGCACTTGTTGATTTATTCAGGAAAGGTATTTTCATCTTGGAGATATGGGTATAGCCATCGGCAGCGATCAGTACCGAAGGATCTGCTTCTGCAATTAGGATATAGAATTTAGGTTGAAATTCCTTCAATTCACTTCTTTGTTTAACAGTGTTTTGACATTGCAAAACACATTTAGGCTGCAATTCTGAGAATTTAGTGATTCCACTGTCAGGTGAGAGTTTTATTGGTTATAAGATGTTCCTTAGTGTGGTATTAGATGCTGCATTGATTGGTCACTGAATTATTATTTTTTGTCACTATGTTTTATAGACTCAAATAGATATAGTCACTTTGGACAAGGAGCCAGGGTGGCTTCGCTTTATACGTATTGGGTTCATGTGCATTCCAGGACGAATGAAGCACGACTAGGTGAGGTGCTGTACTTAGAAGAGAAGGCATAGTTGATTCAACTAGATATATCAAAAGGGTTTTAATTTGTTTTTCCCTTTTCCTTTATATGTTACCCCTTTTTGTTTGTGTTTAGTCTTGATGAAGACTCATCATTAAGATTTTAAGTGGCTACTTTTTTTTTGGTTTGAAACATCGATGACCTCTCTATTTTGCCTGTGCTGGATTCTTTTCTCAAAGGCGGAATACTAAAAGGAAAGTGGTTACCCCTACTTTTGGATGGACAATATACTGATTATTGGAAGTGTATACAGAGACTATGAGATAACTTTGAATGCTATATTGTATGTTTTCTTGTATACTGCATAAGCACTCCTTTTCAGGCACCTTGTATGAAAAGGAGCAACCACTATTTTCAGAAGACGTGCATCTATTACTGTTTTCAAATATAACTGGAAGCATTTTGCAAAGATCTTTTTTGTTGCTACTTTATATGCTCCTTCTCCTCTTTTCCACAAAGGATTATCTGCTCACTCTATAGGTTTGTAGTATATTGAGATATACACACTGTTTTTCCATAGAACCACTTTGTGAAATGCACTCTTCCTCCCTTCTTCACATCAAAAATAGCCATTGGGAGACGAGAACGATCCCTCTGCCATCTGTGAGGTGAAATGACAAGAGAAATCAGCACGGGCTCCAATAGGCCTCTCGCCCCACTAAATAGTAGCAGCAGGAGATGGTTGGCCATGATGGGCAAGATTCTTCCACCAAGTGTGCCTGTAATAATAGATAGGAGAGGTAATGGAGATTTGGCAGCATGTGTAAAGGGCAAAGCAATGGTACGTAGCAGCAGGTGATTGCGCTGTATGCTACCATTACTACCCAGGCCAAACACTGGGAGTTATTACATCGCAGGTAGATTTTAGTGACTTTCCTTCTCAGTATTCCACTTTTCCAGTAAGTCATTAAAAATATTTAGATGGATCTAACTTTTAAAAATATATATATAAATGTATATGTATGCCTACATATACAATACATATATAAGTATGTATTTATATAAATATAACTATATATCTATCTATCTATATACATCTATATATCTATCTACATCTACCTACATCTACATCTATATATGCACACACATTTGCAGAAGTCTACTATATATTTCAAAGGTATTCACCAAATTGTTTCCAAGGCAACAAAAAAAACAGATCACAATAATTTAGCACAATGACTCTTTGAAACATGATTTCACTGTATTTTGTACTGTTGCCTGTGAGATTATAAATTTGCATAGTTTATGACGTTTTAAGATTTTGTACTGTTGGAAAACGTTTGGTGGGACCACAGTATTTCTTTTGCACTTTTGTATATTTTTTCCATGTGCATGGTTTCACTCTGTTTCAAAGGGTGATGGTGCTCAGTTTATGGTTTTTATATACACATTCAGTTTCATACAGTGTTTAAAGATATGTGCATTAAAGGGTAAAAATTGTTTAAATTAAATGTAATTATTTCGTACATTTCAAAATCAATGTAATTTTCTGAGTAATTTTATTTGAAAAAAATCATTTAAGTAATGTAATAATAGTTGAATATTGGTAATTACATAGAATATGTCCTTTTAAAATTGCATGTTACGTAGATAGAAAAGTGTGTGTGTGACTGAGATTTGGAGGCAATGTGCTTTTAGAATTTAGGCCTGGAAATGGGTTTATGATGACTTTTCTTTTTAAATACATTTTATTGAGTTTTTCAATATAAACAGAAAAACAATAGCCTTTTAATGATACAAAAATAGTACAGGTTATGTAAATTACCCGTCACCATAAGAGAAACAACCCCTTTCCCAGAAATGCTGCTTGTACAAGTTCAGTCTTCACAATGTGTAAGCGACTTATACAGTTCCCATAATCACAGGGTGTGTTATTAAATGAGCATAAAACATCAAGGATAAATCATCTAACAAGCAGAGCTGCAGATGAGTGTCTGTGCAGAATGCTGAGCCTATTCATAGTTTAAGAGACTCCCATCTAGTTTCCATTCCCCCCAATTAGGGCTAGTCATACTCCGATGCACATTCTTTTTTTTGTGTGTCCTCGTTTGCTTTTTATACTTCCATTCTAAGAACAAGGCCCATATTCCAGTCTTTTCACTCCTGGGAGGATCCAAGTATTCATAGTGGGAAGTCTGGGAAATAGACATATCCATCTGTGAAACCCATCCACCAGCATGTCTCCATCCAATATAGCTTAATCATCGGACAGCTAGTGGTCTATAAACAACATCTTATGTGAGAAGAGCACCCTGGTCCACCCAGCTTACCCAAGGTCTCCACAAATTTACTACATTTACACAGGACTGACTGAGATCTAGATTACATGTTTTAATAACGGCACACAGCCATACTGATCGAGAGCGGGGGTTGAGGATATCCATTGCCTACAGATCTCCCTTCTTCCCAACAATGTCAAATAAAAGATCAAACTCCAATTATAACTAAACAGATTATCTATCTTGGATAGGGGGGGAGCAGCCAAAAAGAATTAGTTCTGGGGTACACCTTAACTGTAGGTGTAGTACCTTACACAGGATTTCAAAAACCTCTACCCAAAAATCCAAAATCTGGGGGCAGAATACAAACATATTAAATCATCTGCCCCAGAAAGACCACATTTCCTGCAAGCCGTGTTCTTGTTGGACCTATATTTAGCTATTTTTCTTGGAGTGTAATATGCCCTGTAAAGAATGAAGAGGTGGTTCTTTCTCAAAAAAGCAGGCTTCACCACCTCATAAAAGATGCGCCACAAAGTTGACCATAATCTGGAACCGTCTTCACTCGGGGCAAGTTCGACCCATAATGAACCAGGAAAATCCTGGTCCTGATCTGAGCTATCTAAAAATAATCTATAATAAGCAGCTAATTCTTTCCTACTGAGTGGGTTGCTGATCAATAACTCTTCCAATTCATTTGTATCAGTTCCCACTTCTCGCAGGGAATGAGCCTAGTTTTTTAGTTGATATTACTTAAACCTAGATTATAAGCCCTGTGTCGATGTCACAGATTCCTCCCAGGATTTTAGTTTCCCCTCTTGAAATACCTGGCCCCATTCCACAATGCCTACTTATTTCAGAGTAATAGATAGAGAATCCTTAAGGCATTCTGGTGTGCCCGGGGAGTCCCATATAGGAACATAAACGCTGTAATAAGATAGATTCATGATATTCCTGATCTGTGCCCGTAACAGGGCAGCAGCTTATAATGTTTTCAATTTTACTCTTATAAAACTTGGGGTGGCCAAATTTATACATGAATTTTTGTCCATCTCCCCCCTCATTTTAACATGACCCCCAATAACAAATCTTTTGCACTCTTTTACTGAAAGGCCCAAACATGTAGCTGGATATCAGGTAAAGCGATCCCTCCTTTATCATATTTCCTTCTAAGCTTCTTTCTTGCAATTCTAATAAAGCTATCAATTTTGCCTGGAGTTTTTGTATCCCTATCTTCTTGAAATGTAATGGGATCATATTAAAAAGAAAAGTAAGCTTAGGAAGAAGACGTTTTTAGTAAATTTACTCTTCCATATATAGTTAATGGGAAGTGCGAGCAGCTCAATAAAAGTTTATTTATCTCATGTCACATTTCAAGTTCTCTACTGGGATATCTTCCAGGTTATTGCAGATCTTAACACCTAAGTATGCCATCTCATTTCTTATTAATCTATGCTCTTCATTCATATACCATGTCATCATTTCTGTTTTGGCCATGTTCACTGCATACCCTGACACCTGGCCGAATTCTAGCATTAAAGACTCAAGCCTCTCAAACCCGGAAGACAGATTTTCAGTATAGATCATGATATCATCTGCATATAAGGAAATTTTCATTTCCCAACTAATATAAGTGAATGGCTTAATTAAAGGGTCCCTCTTAATCATAAGAGCCAGTGGTTCAATATAGATGTTGAATAATAATAGGGAAAGGGTACAGCCCTGGCTGGTTGCCCTTGTAATGGGGAAAGACTTAGATTGCCATTTAACACTAGTCAGGCTGATGGGGTTTTATAAATATTTTTTCAAAACCCTACAGAAGTTTGCCCCAAAATTAAGATTTTCTAAGATAATATGTAGGTATTGCCAGTTTACTGTATCAAAGGCCATTGTAGCATCTAACATTATAACTGCCAAAGGTAGTTTATATAATTTCACCAAATCAATTGCTCCAATCAAATCGTGAGACCCCTTATTCATATATCTGCCCTTTTGAAAGCCCTTCTGGTCTCTCTGACTCAATTCCCCCATCACCACACTCAACCTATTAGCCAAAATATTAGTAAATAATTTATAATCGTTATTTAACAGGGATATTGGTCTATATGATTCACAGGATGAAGGATCCTTCCCTAGTTTCAAAATAAGAGTAATCACTGCTTCATCCCAGTACTTTGGGCGGAGCCTCTCTCCTTTAAGAATTACATTAAAAAGGTTTGTTAAGACCGGCTTTACTTCTTGTAATTTTAGGTAGAATTCAATTGGTAAGCCATCTGGCCCTGCCTCCTTCCCCTTTTTACCTTTAAGGATAGCTAGAGCAGTCTCCCACAATAAGAGCTCCTCCTCCAGGCATACCTCATCTTCATCATCAAGTTTCCCCATTTGCAAGTCCTCCAGGTCCTGCAACCTATCCGCTGGTATGTTTGGTAAAACTTCAGTGTATACAGACTCAAAGAAGCTCACAAAGGCCTCTCAGAACTTCCCCAGTGTTGGTAGATCTCATTTCTCCTACCTCATTTCTTGCCAGATCCGACTTGACCTTCCAAGCCAGTAGTTTCCCTGCACTTTCACCATACTCAAAATGTGCCAATTTGCTTGCTCCCCACCTTCCTTTCACTCTGGCTTCTATCACAACTGCCAGAGAAGCCAGTTTAGATAGCAATTCAAACCATATAGATTCTCCATTCTTTCCATCCTTCTGTAGTTCTAACAATGCTTGTTCTATAAGGGCTATATCATGTTCAATGTTTTGTATTTTCTTGCTATAATCCCTATTCTTCAGATCAGAGATACTAATCAAAATCCCCCTAATAAAAGCCTTGTAAGAGTCCCAAACCACATGAGGGGCTGTCGACTTCATTATAAGCTAAAAAAAGAAGACCTGGTTTCAATTTCCAAACGCTCCACCACCTTAGAATCATTTAGAAGTGATCGATCCAACCTTTATCTTCTTGAGTGGCATTCTGCAGTGCACTCCAATGTTAAGATCACTGCTGCATGATCAGACAGATGTGCTACAATATGCTGAATGTCCAAAACAGCCCTTTTAAGTGACCTGCCTATTAAAAAGTAATCTATCCTTGAATTATGTTTGTATTTCCTCTTATTAAACGTAAAACCCTGTGATTGTTGGTTTCTTTCCATGTATCCACATGCACAAATTGTTTCATTATTGCCTTAATATATGCATGCAACTTTTGACACCCCAAAGATCTACTTTCCAGTTGATTTATCCAATAAATCATTTAATACAGCATTAAAATCACCCAACATTATAATTGGATACTGGGCTTCTAGCAATTTGCGGCATAAATCCTGAAGGGGTCCTACATCATCCAAGTTAGGGCCATAGTAGCAGGCAAATGTATAGATATTTTCATTGATTTTGAAATCTACTACTACCCAGCTGCCCATCACATCCGCTTTCTGACGCAGAAGGCGTTTGACTGACCTTTAATCAGAATCAGTACTCCTCTAGAGTGGAACGTTTTATCTGAGCAGGCCATACGCTTCACCCACCTCTGGGATTTAAAAATTTCACGGGCCTCTGTGCTTGCAAGATGCGACTCCTGCAACATTATTATCTGGGCCGGAGAATCCTTTATGTACTGTAGAATATAATCCCTCCTAGGCTTGACCCGGAGACCATTCACATTCCAAGATAGAAGCTGAACCCTCCTACTGGCAATTTCCTTTATTTCTGTGGATCTTTAAGAGTTCCTTTGAGTTATAAACTTCCAATCGGGCTTCTTTATAATGAGGTACACATCTTTTTTCACCACATGCTTCTTCCTTTCCCCTAACCCTCTTCCCCAAGTGCTCCCCACCCACCCCCTTATCCCCATGAACCCCCCACCCTGGAGAACCCTACCCTTCTTCAAATTGGCTACTAAAGCCATTAGGTGCTGTTGGGCTTAATACACTCTTGAAAGAGAAGTAGAGGGGAGGAAAACAGAGGACCATTTTCAAAATTTAAACAGAACTAGGACAAGTAAAGGATGGAGACAACCAAAACCCAACACTATGTGCCCCTAAACTCCTCCAGAAGAGTATCCACTTCCTCGCAATCTTTTACATTTTATAATTCCACATAATTCTCAAGGATGCGGGGAATTTCAGTTGAACTGTGGCTCCCAACTTTTTGAAGTCCTCCATCCGTTTACCTGGCTCCCACTGTCTATTTGAGGTAATATGAGAGACATCCTATCTAATATCGAAGCAGCAGTCTTTCGCACTTAAGGTTCCCCCGATTTTAGGGCTTTTGACAGTATCTTACCTTTAACATTGTAAGTGAGAAAATTCACTAGGATATCCCTAGGCTTTATTCTATTTACAGCTTTCCACAAAGGGTCTCAATACACACACTGTATATCACTACTTAGTACTGCCTCTGTCCCTTCCCAGACACCACTTTGCATCAGGAGGGCCACCACAAGTGTCTTATTTTCACCTTCCCTCCCTTCCGTGACATTCATTAGCTTGATGTTATTTCTTCTTGCGCTATTTTTAAAGGATTCCAGCTTCTCAAACCCTCTTTGTTCTTGCCTTTCAATTCATCTATGTCTTGCCTACTCTTCACTGAGGCCTCTTAACTGTTCGACTTTAGTTCCCAAGGCCTGAGTTCTTTGGGCCAGTAGATCTAGCTTATTTGAAAAACCTTCACACACTTCCTGAATCATCTGCTGATTAGCTTGGGACACCAAAAAACCTTGCCCGACTTCTTTTTAGAGAATTAATCAAAAGTTCTAAAGGGCCCGTCTGGGGGGGGGGGGGGAGTGTACATTAGCCTCATCCGAGGGAGATCTATTAGATCCTATAAGCCCCATCGGAGTACACATCCTAGAGTCTATACCATTAGGCTTTCTGAGGGATTACTTAATTCCTTCATCAAAAGATTGAACCTGAGCAAGGCCCAGGTCATCTTTCATTGCTCCTAAATCAGGCTCACTAAGGCCCCCCTCCTGTGCCTATAGGGCATTGATGTGTCAGTGGTGTTAAGCTTGTGTCCCTTTGCCCTTTACCTAAATCCTCCATCCCACCGTTCAACCCATTGCCACAAAATGGGGCTGAAAGGGGGATAGCCAGGAGGCCCTCTGAAATTTGTGGTTTGAAGTAGGACCTAAGCAAGGAGGAAACTTTCTGCTGTTGCATAGGAAAAGTCTGCTTTTTTTCTTCTCCGCGTTGCTACCTGACTCAATGATTTCCTCCGGCCTGTGATAATTTCAAGTTCTTTGGGGGGCTTCTCCCTAGGCCCCCACAGACAGAGTCACTCTCTTCACTAGAAAGCCCCCCTTTTTTCTGCCACCTCATGTAAGAGTGGGGGGGCACCCCCTTAGACTAGCTGTTTAAGGGGGTTGAGCAGTTTCCAATATTGTATTCCCCCCCTTCACGTTCCTAAACAATTATACATGACTTATCTTCTAGTGAAGGTACATCCAAAGGACAGGCGAAGGAAAGAATCCCTCCTCCTCTGCCCACTGCAGCCAAATCTTCACGTACACCTGGCAATGTTCCCCTGCTGGTGCTGCCTCTGCCAAGATTGCCCTAGTTGCTCCTCTCAGTGCGACCCTAGATGTGAGGGTCCTGACATGCCTCACCTCCAGGGCAGCTCTCCTAATGACCACCACCTTCTCTTGTTGTCCCCTCCGCTGAGTCTGGCGTCCCGATCCGAGAGACTCCTCGAGGAAGGACACGATCGTGAACGTGGAGCGGCATACGAGTCCGGAAACATAAGGTATGACTAGGGGGGGAGGAAGGGGATCCTCCTGCATGCCTTGAATCGAACTCCTCCGCTGTACCTCCACTATGCTGCACAGCCCGTCAGATGCCGCGGCCTGCTCAGCAGCATTGCTGTTGTTCGCCTGACGCCATGTTCTCCCTCCGATACACATTCTTGACTTTGGGTAGGATGGTGATTGGTACTGCTTCACCTTCTCCCTCAGAACCAGACAGCTCATCAGGAGGTTTGTGCAGTTCTTGCTGTTTCCTCACTCATGCAGACAAGTCATCCACTAGTTTTTCATCCTTTCTGACATGTTTCATTTGTAACTCTTCAGCCACCACCCATTTCACCATGTCACTGAGCCATTTTGCGTATTTAGTTGGGATTACTTTCAGCTATCTAATGACAATACGTTGCTTTCTGAGTAGGGTCCCCAGCAGAATAAATCTATGAGTGAGTCTTGTTTTTTGGGGATGGTAGGAGTCCCAACAATAACAACTGTGGTGTAATCAGTTGCTTCCAACCTGTGACACAGGCAAGGGTTCACCCTAAAAACCTATTATCAATGGAAACCTTACACCAGGTGCAGAAAATCATCTACTGGTGCACCACAACAAGGGCATCCTTGTGATCGGTGTGTAGAATAAATGGAGGATCCAAGGAGTTTTGTACATCCGGGGTCTATACTTATACTGTATTAATTTAAAACAAGCACTGGAGCTTACCTCTTATGCCCCAACATGTACTTTCCCCATGTAGTCAGTGTCACCCAGTGCTATCTCAAATATTTTCTGTGCTTTAGGGGTGTGCTTGAGAAGATCCTCTCTAAGCACTCTATAAAGATGGGAAATCAGGCATCTGCCCCCTGCCATGTTTACCATCATACTCAGTGGTTGCAAAATAGGTGGTTCCCCTTGGAAGCACCACCATAGATCCCTCGCCTTCGCTGCAAGTTTTGTGTATTGCAAATATTTACCCAATCCCAACCCATATGAATCTATGGCATCCGCCTACATGATGAATTCCTCTTCAAGGTAAAGATCTACCAGGAACTCACATCCACCATCTTTACTTTTATGTACCCACGTAACCTTTGCGACCTGTGCAAATGGTTTAAGCACCCAGAGTGGCATGTCCCTGGCAAAGTGGGCATGACCCAGCTCTTCTGGAACTGCATACGCCTACACCTTACACACTTGCTGAATAATATACCGCATTCATTCTGGCATCCTCATTGTGCACATGAATAGGTCCCACAGTGACTGTTCCCATATGTGCCCCACAAAAGAGCCTTCTCCCAGTTATCATTTTCATCTAACCAATGAATCATATGTTGAAGGTGGGATGCCATATAGTAAAGTTCCAGATTAGAGATCTCTATCCAGCCACTTTCCCAGTTTTGTTTAAGCATTCAGAGGCCTATTCTCTTCCATTTGTTAGCCCAAAGTAATTCCAAGATTAAGAGAGGCAGCTTGACAAAATACGTTGTAAGCTTTATAATCATCTGGAAATTTGACCATCTTCACCACGGCTGCACAGCCCATCAAGGACAGAAGCAGTGTTTCCCAAAAGCATATCTATGTCATGAGCCCCTCCATCACCCACCCTATGTTAAGATCTAAGAAATTCTGTTCCCCATAAGCTAACCTTATTCCCAAATATCTGACATCCCTCGCCACACTACAGGATACGGACTCACAGAAGGACCTCCTTTTGAGTTCCGGCCAGCAGTCCCATTGGGTACGTGTGTGATTTTTGGACATTTACAAAGAGACCTCACACCTCCCAACATACCACAGTGCCTGTAGGAGTATATGTGCAAAGTAGGGTTCCTTTGATACACCCGTGCCTCATCATATACCGACACCAAATGTGTGGTATCGCTGAAAGGGATCCCATGGAGTCTCAAGGCCCTGTACAGTAATATGGCAAGGTGTCAATGGACAGTGCAAATAAAAGAGGGTACAGGGGACAACCTTGTCGAGTACCTCCTTGGAGCACAAGTTTTCCTGACACCATGGTTCCCGTGCGCACATGTGCTTCTAGATCTGTGTAGAGTAGTTCAATCCATGCAATGTACCACAGGCTGAGTCACATTTTCTCAAGTACCAACCATATGTAATCCCAAACGAGTGAACTAAAAGCTTGTTTTGTTAATGTCTAGGAGTATAAGAGCCCATGGCTCCTGTTTCATGTGCAATGTATGTTATACATGGGCTAAGTACTAGTTATACATGGTGCTCCCATGGGGTATAAGCCCGCACTGGTTTGTATTTATCAGTCTGGATATTTGCACAAGCAAACAGGCTGCCAGGAGCCCACACAGTACCTTAACATCCACATTGAGAAGGGGCAATGCTCTATATAATGACGATTCTGCCGGAACTTCAGCCTGTTTAAGGAGTATTACTATCAATGCATTGAGCATTGAGGCAGGCAGCCTGCTCCTCTGGCGAGCCTCCTCAGTAAGCCTCAGTAAGCCTGCATAGCATTGGTAAAATTCAGCCAGGAGCCATCACCTCCCGGTGTTTTGGCAGTCTTTAGTCATCAAGGGCAGCAGTAAGGTCTTCCATGGCAATGGGATCATCCAAGGAAGACCACTCCTTCTTACCCAATGCTGGGAGAGTCCACTCTGCCAAAAATGCAGCACCATGATTACAGCCTCTCCCATTATGCTTCACATACAAGTGGCCCAAGATAGCTTCAAATACTGATTTAATCACTACGTGTGTGTTAAATAGGGTCCCGCCTCATTTTGCAACACTGCAACTGGTTCTTGGGTCTCATGTTTTCTAAGCAGTTGAGCCAACATGGCCCCTGTTTTAATCCTTTCAGCATGTGACCTTTGCAGATAGGCTGACTGAGTATTTTTCCAGCCAGCATGTTGCCATTCCCCAAATTTACCGGATTGAGAGGAGAGGGCCTTTTCCAGGACCTGGAGACATCCCTCTTGATGGATAATGTCACTTTCCAGTTGTCTATGTACACTGTTGGTGGTTTTGAGGCATATTCCTCTCATCACGACCTTCAGCACCTCAGACTATTTGCCCAACTACTAGCACTGTCCCAGTTTTTTTTTTTTTTTAAATACAGAGAGATTTCATCACGAAGTGTGGCCTCAAAGGGAGGGGGGGAGGGGGTCTATCAGTGCCTCTGTCCACATGTGCCAAAGCTGGCCACCTGCGTCCCCTGTCTAGACTCATCAATAGAGGGAAACGATCCAATAAATATAGTGAGAGATGAAATGTCATGTAACTGTTGGGTCAAGGAAACTGACAAATCAATCTAATCTATTAGTTACTGTGGTAGGTGTAAAACACAAGTATAACATGGACTGTGGATTTTTCTGTCTCCATGGGTCAACCAATTTGAGTTCCGTAATGAGGTCCAAAAATTGTCCTGTCATTTTTGAATTAGTATGTTTTTGGACAGATGGCCTATTGTCCATCTGGTACACAATTGCAATCCCCTGCTAGAATAATGCCTGTTGATAAAAATGCTGCAGCAGCATTAATTAAATAATTACCCCACTATAGAATTCCCCAGAGTCTATGTTGGGAGTATAATCATTTATCAAGCAGATCTCGTGACTATCCAAGCTAACACACAATATGACATCACCCCTCTAGTTTGAGTATGTAGTCTTTATTTTGGAAGGTGTCCCAGGGGTCACCCAAGTCAATGCACCTAGGGCATACCCAGGCTACAAAGTTGTGTATATTTGCCCTCTACATCTTTTTGGGAGGTTAGATAGGCAGGTCCCCAGACATAAGTCTCCTGGAAAAAAAGTGAGAGACACTCAATATCGCTTTGGGTAGGCATGTATTCTGCATGCTTTTCCAGACACGCCAGGCCCCCCACATTCCAAGTCAGACATTTATAAACAGCCATTTTCATTGTCCCTGTACAATAGCCATTCACCTAAAAGTCCCATCACTGCACCTGCACTCTTCATACTTGCATGGATCCACCTTTGCAAGCCAAACACACTATACCGTCACAAGAAGCACTCTTTTGCTGTGCCTTGACCATCAATCATATTAGAGCAATACCTCTACATCCACCTCCCCTAGGGCAATGAAGCCGTCACATCCTGGTAACAACAAATCCAGGAGCAAACCTGCATATCCTTCCCCATTCCCATCCCACAAGTGTTCAAACCAAGGTAAACTGCACTTGTTTTGAAAGCTCCTCAATGCTGCGCTCGACAATAGTGCCTTGGGTGCCATGAGGCAGGAGCATTCAAGTGGCTCCCAGAACACCTAAACCCCTTGATCCTTTCAGTCCCTGCCAGCATATAATAATCAACATCATGTTGTCAATTTGATGTTCTTTAACTATTGGTTTTTGTCATCTGTTCTCTCATCTGCCCTGGTTCCTGGACCTCTGTGTTGGTCTTGACTCAGCTGAGGCAAACTGGGCATTCTGATTCAACCCTTCATCCGATGCACCTGGTAGTGTGTCTACCTAGTCACTCGTGTTGCTGGCAGTGGAGAAGAAATGGACCTTGTCTTCTTACACCACCCTCAATTTTGCCGGACACAGCAGGCTGTATATGTATATTGAGGATTGTTTTAGTACATGGCTTAATGTTTCAGGGTTCATGAAGAGTTATTTTATAGGTTAAAGAGATGTAAATGGGATAGATTGCCTTTTGGAGCGTAATAGGTTTTTAAAGATAAGGAAGGACATGGATTTATAGGTTAAGGGGAGAATTTAGGGTTGAGGGGAATTTTTTGGTATGATTTTTATTCAGTTTTATTGGTTCAGGGATCTGTGAAAAAAGACCAATCATTTGCTATACCCAAGACATGTATTAGTCAGAAAGAGTCAATGTTTTATGTTATCACCAAATAAGTAGCATTGGCACCTCACCCATTTGAATGCTGCAAACCTTTATGTGTGTAAGTGTGTGTGTGTGTGTGTTTGGGTATAAATCTAAATTAAAAAAAGCCTTGGCAATGCCAATTGGTTTGGCCTAGAATGTAATTGATCAGTTCAGGCGCTCTGTAGGGTGTCATACATGCAATCTGTCACTCATCTTCAAACTCATGAATTCATTTATCAATCCACTACTCATTCTTGCATTGACCCTCTGGCACAACCAGAAAAAAAAAATACAACTACAAAAACACATGCTAGATAAATTAAAAGAATACAAATAAACAAAATAAAACTTGCCGACGTCAAAACATGACAGGCAAACACTTGCAATAACAAAACTAAAGATAGCAACAAGTGCCTGTCTTGCAGTGGTATTGTATCACTGTTTTAAAGCTCATATATGGCCACTACATTTATAACCAACATGTTGGCCATCTAGAAATTGCAAAAAATATACACTATGGGCAAAAATATTCAATAATAGTTTCCTGGTTTAGAGGAATTAGCCATGTGGGATGCTGCATACTGCAGATGAAATGAGCCGGAAGATCTGATGAGTAATACAACATTTAAGGTGTTCTAATATAGAATATTAACATCATTCATATTGGAGCTCGGCGAAATGCAGAACCAACCTATCCATGCTTGAGCTTTAGGCTTCAGATTCAGTAAGGAGAATTTCTTTGAGTAGGATTACATCTGGATTAGATTTGGCCAAATGGCATAATACCCTCTGTCTTTTAATTGGATTATTAAATCCCTTTAAATTCCATGTAATAAATGAATTTTACAGTAAAAGCATAACAAGTAAACTATGAGGACTACCAAACAACAAACATTTCTAAGATATGTGGAGAAAATAGGAAATGAAACCAGAAAAATACAGAAACTGATATATGAGAATACAATGTGGAGAATAGAAACAGGGGCAAAAAGAAAGGGGAGAGGGAAAAAAAGGAATAAAAGCTAGCAAGAGGCATTGCATGTCAAGAATTGATGAATTAAAACATACCTGAATATGACAAAAGGTAGAACCGGGTGGTAACACAAAGGATGATAGTACGCCTGACAATGAGGGTTCATAGCCATAGGGGAATCGTAGGTACATCAACAAGGGGTGAAGAAATGCAAACAACGATTATGAATCTGCAATGGAAATGGGAGAGATACTATCAATAGGTATAGCATCATCAGGGAGCACAACATATCTAAAGTCATCAATATATTCCTGAAGAGATTAATTTGAAGGGGGTCCAGCTGTATCCATAGTGTTCACCAGATGAGTTAATACATTTTCTAAGTTCAGTTGGTACTTCTTATGAGGTAGTTGTAATTTAATAGGTGCCTTTAAACAGACAAGTATGAAAAAGGCCATATTGAGCACTTAAATTACATAAAGTGAGGTGGAGACTAAGAAATTATTTCCTTTAGTTGGCAGTTACAGTGGAAACATCTTATGAAACAAAAATCTTTCCACCTGACCAAATGATTTGGAAGCATTCAGAACTTTCAGAAGGTCAATGTAATCCAGAAAAATTATAATAGTTCGTCATGGTGTAGTAGGAGGCAGAGGAGAAGAGGGAAGGGGGAGGGGGGTAGGGGTCAAGTGCTGATGGCCAAGTCTATAAGCTCACTGTATGTTAAAATTGGTGGAGAGGTGCAAGTCCAAAAATTGCAGAAGAATGGATAAAATAAATAAATCAGGGTCATCACATTCTGTACCTTCAGGAAGACCATCCATTTGAAGATTACATATATTCCTATTTCCCAAATCTTCTGAGTGCTTCTTCAACTGAATGACCTCTTTCTCTAAAAATGCAATTTTATTGGTTTCATCATGCAAATAACTGACCTATTGCTCCAAAGACATTGGATTCTCCATATGTGACCATTTATCATCATGATGCTGTATACATTTATTGGTCTACTCAACAAAAGAAAAGAGGGCTCAAATTTCTTCCAGTAAGATTCCCTTGATATAGGGGCAGATTGCTTCTTGGGTAAAGGAAGGTCATGGTTAAGCCTCCACTGAAGAGATTGATATGGATGTAGAACGAGGAGTATTTGAGTTTGGCATTTCAATAGTAGAGACCACATCAACCATCAAGCAGTTCTTCAAGGAGGATTGGGTAGGTGTTTTAGGGTTAGATTAAGGTTTGGAACCAAGATTAAGAAGCAGTTTCTTTAGTCTACCCATACAACAGCCACACACAAAATACTAGATATTAAATATCTTTATTAAGAGAGCTTTAGAATCTTCTGTAAGAAGTAGTGTATAAAAGCATATACAGACTGGTTAAATATTTATAAACATCTGTACAGACTGATGAAAAAAATATTGTGAGAATAGTCAAAAATGTAGTCCCTGGTAAGAATTAGCACTGGTCATAGCAATGACTACAGAACACATTGTGGTGAAGAGAAGCATCAAACACTAGGGACTTAATGGTGAGGTACTTGTGAAGAAAGCGTCATGAAGAGAAATGTTCATTTAAAAGAAAGAAACACTGGTGTTGGAGCATGAAATAAAAAGTACACTGCTCCAGAAACATATGAAGCTTAATGGAAGAGAAAAGTGTATATTTCTTCAATAAAAATAACCTGCATCATAATGTCAGAATGTAATTCAGCAGGGATGAGGAGCGGTATTTCCAAAAAGGTGGGCACAAGCTGATAGTCAGCAACTGGAGAGAAAAAACAAAACAAACTTTTTCTTGTTCGCCAAGCCATCAAAACTTGCTTGTTGAACTCCAACAGCAAGGTAGTCCAAAATGCCCCCTCAAAGCATACTAGGAATCACAAACAATGCAATGAAGGGTTCATGAGTGCCGGAGCTCTGGAATCAGGCAGTAATGTCAGGTGGCGTCCAATCCATGCCTCCCATTGCACGTTTTTTAGACTCCTTGTATGATCATCTACTCTACATTTCACACTTGGGTCCATCATTTGCCTTTGCCTGGAAAAGGTGCAACTAACTTTCTTATCAGCCGAGGTACTCAAATAATGTGCTCTCTATCTCAGGTCCCTTTGTATTCTATTGTTATTGTATAGCAGCCTAAAACATTCACAACATTTGACATCTTGTTTTCAGCTGCATCTTTAAGCCCATTTTTACTGCCTGTGGGGTATGAGCTTTTGCTGTATCATTTTCAGGGACAGTAAGAAGAGCATGACATGCTTGTTGGGTAGAACCCAAGGTCTCCTCTCTTCAGTGTACATCTTAAATGCAACTATCTATTAATTGACAAACACCTAGGGGTATATTTGCTATATATTCGCAGCAAGCAATGTAGAACACCTTCCTGCACAAAAACAATCCTGAGAGCCACTTCTCTTTCTATGTGTGCTGCAGAATGTAGAACACATAGGAAAAAAAACAAGGAAAAAGAAAATATATTTCTCCTTGTAATGCCTCACCTGCGGAAGCATAGCATTTTGACACATTCCCAGGTGTACCACCAAAGGTAGATCTGGAAATGTGCCCATTGGTGGATGAATGGGAAATCCCCCTCCACCCATGAAATGCACCCCTTGGGCAAAGTATTGCAAGGCAGCAATTTGTTTTAGATTCCTAGATTTATCAAGCCTTGTGTGGTGCAACGGTGTTACAAAACCTTGATAAGCATCATCATTGATGTCAAACCTGGAAAAACTTATCAGTTCCTAATTTGTTAAAGAAAGAGTGCTGCTGCCCAAAACACTGCTCAGAAGTGTGAGGCTATGGCAATTGAATATTGACACATTGAAAACCAGGACTGCGTAGTCCTAACCCACTTCATGCGCCTTTAGTCTACTTCTAGACATGCCTTTCCTATTTATCTCACTCTTAAAGGTTCCTGTTTTCTCCTATTGTTTTGTTTCTCTTCATCTGTCTTTCCCTTTAGTGTATTTTACCTCCCTTGTTCGAGGGAAATGGCTGATGAAGAAAAATAAGTTCTGGTTCCCAAAAATGAGCGCTGGAGGCCCCCACTGGAAAAACAGGCTAAAATTAAGCAATGGCTTTTCTTACACAGATAATCTGATGCTTAAATATAGATTAAGACCTCACTTCTGAGTAAAGAACGTGAGGAGATTGTAGACCGAGTAATAAAGAGAAATGGAAAGTATTCAAGACATTAACCCGTCCTACAAGCTACATTACAGTATGGTGTCTTTGCTAATGCTAATTGGCCCCTCTAGAAAAAAGGAAATAAAAGCAGTAAGTGCTTATTTCCCGTAGATCAATGTATGGAGTCTCATGTGAGACTCATTCAGGTTTCTCACAAATAACAGTTCACTTACTAACAAGGTTAAATAATCACAAAGCTTAAGCAAAGAGAAAGCAGAAATATTTAAAGATGAAAACCAGTTAACCTTTTGTAGTGTTGACATGTTATACTTCACATATATACATAAACACTACACTGCCTTGTACAACACGCTGCTCCACTCTACAGTATACCACTCCTTGAAATGACACCACACCACTTTGATACGTCACTTCACTCTACTCAACTCTAATCTATTCCACTTTATAATACTCCACAAAACACCAGAGTCCACAAAACACCAGAGTCCACAACAGTCTCCTTCAGTGTACTGTACTTCACTCCACTGTACAACAGTACAATCAATGATACTTCACACTGATTTGAAGCACATTTGTGTTAAAAATCAAAAACATTGAGATGCAATGAATACAATAAAGCTTACAAATAATTTGTAGATAGAAATATGTTATTTATTCTTTCTATAGAAACCCAACTTAAAATACACAAACATTCAACATTGCAAGGGTATAATTTACCAATAAAATGCAGGGCCACACATGGTGGCCTTGTATTCCTTTGCAAATCCGGCTTAAGTTTTCAATTTCCTATGCAGCCCCATGACAGACTCATAGGAACCACAATCCAATAATACAGCTAGGCCTTAGTTATATTTTGGGATATGCTACACCATGATAACTTTGCAATATACCATAATGCATGATGACAAGCCAGTATTTGAGTGATAGATGTGTTTTGAGAATGAAAAGTCAGCCATATTTTTTATATTACACTTTGGCTGTGTTTAGTGCTACGGTCTTAGAGATAGGTAAGTGGTTAGTCCCTACATATTACCACTTCAATAAAGTGTAATAGGTAGGGAATTTGTTTGGTATACATATTTCTAAACAAGTTTACGGTGATGTATTTCATTAGTTTCACTAAATGTAGGAAAGCTAGATGTCACTAAGTTGAAAGGCCTAGGTGCAAAACCCTGCTTGGAGTCAGTTTTCAGAATTCAGGTACTTTGCGCTACAGTGTAGCAGGGAGTTCCTCAATTCTGCCATCTAGATTTGAAGTGGAGTTTTGTTTTCGGTTTTGCATGTGAGATTGTTTTTGGCACTTGCTCATGAGCAGCATGATACACTCAGGCCGCTAGTAAGCACATGCAAGATTTTACACCCTCTCGCATGGTTTCTGGCCATGACGGCACCAGAAACAGCACCGCTTGCAAGCAGGAATGCTCCTCAAGTAGATTCTCACCTCAAGATGCAGCTAAATCTAGTCAGATTTTGCAAGTGGATTTCTTTCTCCAGTGGACCATTCAATTTTTTTTTTTTATTGAGAGAAGCCTTTTTAATTATTTTTTTTCAGCAGGAAGGGAGTGCTCCACAGATTCTAACTTCCTGTTCCTGTCCGGAAGGCTCCCCCCAGTGCTTTGTGCATGTCCTGGTCACTTTTCACTTGGATTTTGAGATAGAAACATCACTCTTTGACTTCTGGATATATACCTTTGAATGTAATGAATTTGTCTTTGTGATATCACACAAGTTAGTTATAAAACTACTGTGTAAAGGTGTTTTTTGATAGGGCATACATCAGTATTTTTTTGTTTTTTTTACTTTAATTGATCTTTAAATCTCATTGTGGTAGGTGCCCTGGAGTTTAAGTATGGGCCTAGTTTTTTTTGTTTGCATTTCATAGATTTTTCATCCTTTGTAAAGGAAAATTGTTGCAAAACTTAGTAACTTTTTGTTCGATTCTTGTTACATTTCCAATATTAATTTATTGAACTGTGTGGCCTAGACTTCCAATGGGCCAGCAGGCCCAATATTGTGGGCTATTGTTTGCATTTAATTTTGTTTTCTGCAAAAGGTGTACATGGTAATATTTGACGGCATAGATGTGTTGTAAAATGTTCATAGCTCAGTTAATTTTCGTGCTTAGTTAACATTAGTGCTTTCTTCAGTGCTATTACTACCACACCTCCTTTTTCTGGTGTGTGTGTGTGGGTGTGTGTGTGTTTTAGTTAAGAAACTTTAAAAAAACTGAAAAATCAACTGAAAAATCTCAAAGGTTAAAAGTACGTTATAGTTAGGTTCTGAATTTACATGCCTAAAACCATAGAAATCCAGCTTTTAGAGTTATTTCAAGATACCTTAGCTCACATCCTAAGCTAGCTATAACTCACTCCCCCACCATGCAAGATCTCATCCATTATTTTACTGTAAATGTTACGGTGATATTATCAATTATGTAATGAAGGATATCATAAGTGATGTAATATATGGAGTAATTTGCAGTGCATGGCAAGGGCATGGTTTGTAGTTACTATAGGGCACTGGGAGTGGCGTTACTGTGTGCTCCTGTTTGGCAGGAGCTGTCAAAACTCCCTCCAAGTAAAAACAACTACAATCTCCCAAGAGTAGGCATCTTGAAAAATCAGGAACGGCCCACAGGGGTGGCGGTCCCCAGGACCATTAATGGCTCCCAGAGAGGGGCCACACAGCCCCCTCCTTTAGTTTGCATGGCCTGGCCCCAGGGAGGTGATGGTCCCTGGGGCTGTATATAGCCATTGGGGGGCCCTATTAATATGACAGTCTCTGGGGAGTTGGCGGTCCCCAGGGAACATGGGGTTTGTGCAAACCCCTGCAATAAAGGTAATTAAGCCCCAGGGAGGTGGTGGTTCCCAGGGCTCAAAAAGACCTAAAGAAGGGGGTCCGGGCAGTCCCTCTCCATAACAAAGATCAAGCCTGGTCTGAGTCCTAAAATGGCTTCCAACATATCCTGGTTGAAGTGCTGGCAGCCAGTCAGATCTCAGCTTGAGATCTCTGGGATCCGTGGACCCTCCATATCTCTATTTATACACACATTTGGTTTTCCTTTAATTACTTTACAACTACTGAACAGATTTACACCAAATAAATAGGCACCTTCTGGACCAAGAGCTACTTTGCTGACAAACTTGTAGTCATGGGGTAAAAGCACTTTGGGTCCTCCCCCTTTTCCTCAACCCCTGCTTGACTAATCAACTCAAAACTTTCAAGACAGCAACTGAAGTGAGTGGAAAACTAGTTTTTAAAATGATGCCAAAGTTCTTAACTATTTAACAACTGATACGTATATTCATATATACATATATCCTTTAAAGGAAAGACTGTACTTATAAAGGATAATATAAAGTATGACAACTCATTTGTGGTGTACATTCAGGGGGTCATTGACCGCCGGGGATGCGGGAGCACCGCCAACAGGCTGGCGGTGCCCCGCAGGGCATTCTGACCGCGGCGATTTGGCCGCGGTCAGACAAGGAAAACCGGCGGTCTCCCGCCGGTTTTCCGCTGCCCTGGGAATCCCCCATGGCGGCGCAGCTTGCTGCGCCGCCATGGGGGATTCTGACACCCCATACCGCCATCCTGTTCCTGGCAGGTCGCCCGCCAGGAACAGGATGGCGGTATGGGGTGTTGTGGGGCCCCTGGGGGCCCCTGCAGTGCCCATGCCAATGGCATGGGCACTGCAGGGGCCCCCGTAAGAGGGCCCCACTTTGTATTTCAGTGTCTGCTTTGCAGACACTGAAATACGCGACGGGTGCCACTGCACCCGTCGCACATACCCACTCCGCCGGCTCCATTCGGAGCCGGCTTCCTCGTGGGGAGGGGTTTCCCGCTGGGCTGGCTGGCGGGCGGCCTTCTGGCGGTCGCCCGCCAGCCCAGCGGGAAAGCCAGAATGGCCTCAGCGGTCTTTCGACTGCGGAGCGGCCATATGGCGGCTCCCTCCACGCGGGCGGCAACTGCCGCCCGCGGGGGTCAGAATGACCCCCTCAGTGTCTTTGTGGACTGTGGTAAGTGGGAAGAACGATCTGTCCTTTGAAAAAACTGACAATGGAACTTGTAAGAGCAGTCCAAAACTGGTATATAAGCTATGGCATAGCGAAGTATCTGCAGTGTTATGATGGGGCAGATTGGTCGCCTATGCGCTATTATGGTGTAGCCTGTGTAAAGTAAAATGAGGAGGGGATATGTTACTCAAATTGAGACTTCTGGAGTCAAGACTGATTATTAGACTCAAAACTAAGGTGTCGTATGGATTGAATGTGACGAAGAAATGCATAGTCATTTGTAGGGATAGAGCAATGAGGGTCTTCTAACAGCTAATAGAATTGTGCATTTAGGTTATAGCTATTTGTATTATGCATATTGCGATGTCTACCAAGTCCGATGAGACTTATATATGCCATAATAGATCTGAGATAGGAAATCGACTAGCTTTGGAAACAGCAGTGATTTGGATGTTCAATGGTTGTGTTTAGCTGGACAACCATCCAATATAGAGAAAGTGTTCACCATGGGGGAGATTTTTCCTTCAGGAAAATTAACTGACAAGCTCTATACCGGGTGGAAGGGCATTGGATCTGCTAGAGTGACCTCTGAGTGATATGCATATTGCACCTAATTGTGGGAATTGATAAATCCCTTAGGAAGATTTAGTGTAAGATCATGGATATTAATCCATGGTGGGTAGAGGGGCACTGGATTGCTAATGTGGGCCCAGATGGCCATACATATTTATGGAGCAATATAATTGGAAAAAGGGATACCTCCAGGGACCCAGCATGGTGAGGTAAGGAGATGGTAGGGATACCATGTCCAATAATTATTATTCCCACGGATGCAAACTAGCTAAATAGGGAGACCCTAAAAGGTACCCAGCGCTGTTAACCGAGAGTATATTGGGGATACTATATTGAAACTAAATACTCATTGCTATACTTAACAGTAATAAGGCCATGATGTCAACTGAGACTAGCGTGCAATATCAAAATAGAAGCCACACTTCACACAAGATTTAAGGAATGATGGATGAATCCTGCCAGTACTTAGGTTTCCTATGAATACAAAGGATTGATTGGAAAATATTGCTCAAGTTATGTTCATTATAGCCAACTCATGAATATGAATTTGGAAAAACATACTTGTGGTGTGATGTTGAAATTCTTGGGAAGACAAAATATGCCTGTTAACATGTGTTTGGCACCTGTGTTTGAAGATTTAATTGATATGCTTTATATGCATTTGAATCTATCACCAATAGGTAGTTATAGTTAAGACCATTTTTTCCAGAGACTGAGAGTGTTTTTGTTTCGCCAATACTTTCGGCATTGTTTGACAAATCTTCACAAATTTTTCAAAATGTGTACTTTGGTCAGTTCAGCTGCTGTGTTGAAGGTTTCAGTCTAATCTGTCAAAATGGGGGCAGAGAAGAAGGGGGAGTCCCAAAACACTTTTTTCCCCATTCTACATCAATGGGATGTTTCAAATTTTTAAGTACCACTACAGCCTGAACCACTCAATGGAATTACACCAAATTTGGCAGAAAGCTAGTTCGTGGTCCAGAAAGTGTGCTTTTTTTGACTGGTGTAAATCCCTTCAACAGTTTTGGAGATAAGAGAGTTTAAAAAATATTGATATCCAGGGACATGGATCCTCTGAATTCAACTGTCATTGTGCTGATATCTGATTGGCTGCCAGCATTTCAACAAGGAAGTGTTGACAGTTATCTTGGGACTCTACTTCAGACAAGTCCCACAAAAAAAGTTTAAACAAAAAAGAGAAGGGGCCAGTGTAGGGATGCCCTGAGCCCCTAGCTTTTGTCTAAGGGTCCTTCAGGGACCCGGCTAAGGCTAAAAAGCATTTTTTTTTTAATGTTTGGAAAATCCACAGATCTGGAATCCACTGATTTTGCCTCCATTTTTTCAAAAAAGGGCTGTCTCCCACATTTTAAAAAAATTGCCTTCAGGTGGGCCATGTATTGGGGGCATTGGGGTCTTTAGAAAGAAAGGGATGCATGGGGCACACTCCTAGTGCTCCTATTAGCCTCAGGGACTGCCATCTCCCCAGGACAAATATTCAATTGCATGCAAAGGGCTGTGTTGCCTTCACCAGAGCTCCAGGGACCACCACCTCCCTGGGGCAAAGATTCAATTGTATGCAAGGGGCCACGTGCCCCCCCCCCCCTTTCCTGGGGGACCACCACCTCCGCGGGGCTACAATAAAGAAAGGAAGGAGGTATGTTGTGGACCCTTGGCCCAGGGGAACACAACAACCACCTCCTCCTTCTCATCCTCCCAAGGGCAAATGCAACATTGGAGGGGGGGCTGCATGGTCCCCTTTGTGGAGCCGTACATGGGCCTGGGTCCACCACTCACCAGGGCTGGCTGCTGCTATGTCCCGATGTTCCCACCATTAGAACATACCTGTTTGCTTTTGTTTGGTGGGAGCTCACAGCTCCCACCTAGAAAAAGTAAACATATGCTGCTTTCTACAGGCGGGTGCTGACAAATGGCTTCTGCTTGCAGAAGGCAGAGTTTTAATCTGTTTCCTAGCACTCACATATGCATGCAGGGAAACAGCTGAGATCATTGCTCCATTGCTCATGCAAGCAGGGAGCTGCTATTTAAAGCACTTCCCAGCTTGCAGGAGCAATTCTGGCTCCCGCAGGCATCTGGAGCCTGCTAGGACTGTAGGGGGGTTCAGGATTCCCTCATGGTCCTGTCACGGTCTCTCTCCTCCATCCCGTAATAGGATGGAAGAGAGATTGTTAGTGCAATAGTCTCTCTGTACTATGAATCAAAGAGTCAAACTAGCAAGATGTCTGGCCTAATGGTCAAGGTCTTGAGCAGTCACTCAGTAGGCTGAAGGTTCAAATCCTAGTATCTCTCGGCAGTGTGTTTGTTTATTCACCAGTGTTTTGACTGTTAAATCTTCCTAGTGATGGAACATCCATGTTTCTTTCCAATCACATGTGTGGGTTGACTGTCATAGGTATGTCTGGAAGCATCACTGTAAGCAGTCACCTATGGTCTAAAGGATAAGATCAGATCCTCACTCTGAAAGTTGAGAGTTTTACTCCAGGTGTGTTCATATTCATTTTCCTTCTTTAATTTAACTTCAGAAGTAAGGTTCATACTTGTAGGAGGCTGGCCTGGTGTGTAGTGGGTACCTATGGTACTCACACCTTATACCAGGTCAGTTATCCATTGTTAGTGACATGTAGGCAGTGTCTAGAAGACAGGCTCTCTAGAGGTAGCTGTGGATGAGTAGCCAAGGCTTATCTAGGAGACATGCAAAGCTCATGCAATACCACTGAAGTCACACAGAACTCACACACATGAAAGAAAATACTCAGTGTTACAAAAATACTTTATTTGTTTGACACAAATAGCAAAAATACCATAAAGACTATACTCCCTTAGGAGATGAGTAATGCACAAATTATATACACTAGTATGCAGAAATAGGTGTAAATACAGTTAGAAAACAGTGCAATTTGTGAAAATCACAATAGTTAGAAGTGGGATTGGGGAAGCACAAACCATATACTAAGAAAGTGGAACGTGAATGTCGGTCTCCCATCTAGGCAAGTGTGGTGTGTAGAGGTAAGCTGGGAGTAGTAGAACCCCTAAAGCTAAGTGCTAAAACCCACCCCAGTGACCAGGAAAGCAGGAGTAAATAACAGTAAGTTTCCAAGAACACACAGAAACCAGAATTATGTAAGAACCAGACGAGACTGCAAGACACCAACAGTGGATTCCTGGACAAAAAAAACAAGTCCAAGAAGCACAGAAGAGACCAGGGAGAACAGGAGCCCCTGCTAACCCGGATGAAGGTGCACAAGGAGAACCACTGGTGAGGAAGAAAAGTCAGCACTGCAACCAAGAAGATGAAGTCAGGTTCCTGGAGGGTGCAAGTGATGTCCCATGCCGGATGGAGGATTGCAGATTGGTTTGTTCTGCTGAAGTCCTCCAACAAGCCTTGGCACACGCAAAGCTCGCAGTTAGCGGAAAATGGCGATGCCTGGGACCAGGAAGAACCAGGTTGACTCTACCCAGGAAGAGAGTCAGAGGGCATCTAAGGAGCCCCCAGAGTGCATGGAATCATACAGCCAGTGACTCATAAGTCACCTGTGCAGTGTAAATGGCAGTGAAAGGGTGCTTGCACCTTTTCATGCAGGCTGCAATGACAGTCTTGCAGAAGCCTTTGCATGGGCTCCATGTGGTTGGCAAAATATATGCTGCAGCCCACAGGGATCTCTTGGAGCCCCAGTGCCCTGGGTACCTAGGTACCATATACTAGGGTCTTAAGGGGACACCAGTATGCAAATTGAGTGTGAAATACTGGGTTAACCGAAGCCAACAACCACATTTAAGGCAGAGAGCATAATCACTGGGGTCCTGGTTAGCAGGATCCCAGTGAACAGTCAAGCACACGGACAACAGGCAGAAAATGGAAGTAACCACACCAAGAAAGAGAGGAAGGTACATTCCTACAATGCTGAAAGGTGATCTCAACTCATTTTAAATGTGTAATATACTTCTTTTTTTTTTATTTGCCATAAAATCTCATTTTACGTGTATCATCCATCAAAGCCTAAAACACTGCTTTCCCTCTCAAGTTCGCCCTGTCAATCTCTATCTTATTTTAATTTCTCTCCCTCTCTCTGATTGTTTTGCAATCGGTTCTCCATACAATGACTTCAAAGTGTCACAGCAGAAAGATTTTTGGCCCAAATATTATAGCTATGTTTTAATACACAGTACAACAGAGTCACTTCTAGCCTACTGGTAAAGTTCTTAGACTGTCACTCAGTATGTTGAATTTTAAAATCCTGGTATCTCATGGTAGTGTGTCTTTTTATATAATAGTTTTTTGAATATGAAACATTCCTAGTGATGGAACATTTATGTTGTTTGCCAATAAAAATCTTTGGTTTGAATGTTATAGTTATGTCTCAACACTGCATGGTTGGGTGTCACCTGTGGCCTTGTGGTTTAGGTATCAGACGTTCACACTGAAGGTAGAGGGGTTCAAGTGTGTCATTTATCATTTCCCTGTTTTCAACATCACAAATTGAAGGTACATACTGAAAGGTGAACTCACTCTATGTACTTGACAATAACTTATCTTTTCAATTTGTCCTAAAATATATCACTACATAATGTACAGTATTAATGTTTAGAAACAAAATGATGGACTGAGTGCTGAAATGTTTCAAAAACTAGCACCCTGTCCCAGATCTGGGTTTAATCCATTGTTCTTTTGCTTGTGGTGCCACCCCAGTTCGGACCCAGCCATGTGCAAATCAATCTTGACCCTGCTCCCCATGGGAACAGACTATGCAGACCTGGTCTTCACTGGACTTGAAACAAGCATCTTGGGGCTGGTTTTAGGGTATCACCCCTCATCTGCCAGGCTGGCTTGAATCCACTGGCACAGTGAGCAAGGGACCCATGTCTGGGCATACCCTGGCCAATTACAGTGACTTTAGCAACATAAAAAGGATCATGGAAGGAGGGCTGAAACTTTTCAAACATTCACACCAAGGACAGATGTGATTCTGTTGATGAACACCAATATATAAGATTCTGCATTCCACCATGGGCAATTATGTTGTGTTACTTCTAAGTTTTAGCTGTAGGCACCTAGTTGAGACAAGGCTTTGGTGGCCATCAGAACAATAATTATATATTTTTTAGAACCATAGCCATTCTATGTACGTAAATTATATTGTTAGCTGTTATTGAAAAACAGTTTTGAACTTTGGTAAGAGTCCCACTGGGGCTATAGGATTAATCAGTATGTGGAAACGAGATTACCAGCATACATTAGTATACAAAATATTATGCAATATTATGAATTTATGTATTCCATCAGGTTGGATTTTTTTTTGCTGATACGTAACAGTGATATTGGATTGTACAATGAGATAATTACAATGAAATTAATATCATGAAAGTACACAATTATATAGGAAAAATGTTATGGTATATATTTTGTGGAATTAATGAAGCTATATGGAATGTAAAAAACAATCCTGGTAATTTTGTATTCCATTCTAATATGGTGGTTGCAAAACAGATTGTTTACAGTTATGCTTGGGAGCCTGTTTTTGCTGTCTGTTGCACTGTCACTTTAAATTCGCAATACACAATGGCGTGTTTGAGCTTTCCCAGAAACGGGTTGGTTGCAATGTGGCTGCTATAAAAAACTGCACACATTTTTCACTGCAAAAAGACATATGTTTTGGTGACCATTCGTAACGTCATGCTTCGGACAGTTAGTTATGGGTAAAACCTAGTTTAGACTTAATTAACTATAGTTGAGACTTGATGAGGTTGTAATTTATAGTTACCTTAGGGCACGAGTTTTAGTTACTTAAAATAACTAATTATAACTGCTGAATTTCAATGGTTTGATAGAGACAGCGACAGAGACAACGTATTGACGGTCACCACTAGGTAGTTATAGTTAGGACCTAGTTTCTAAAGAAAAAGCTATGTTTTCCTTGCCCTTTGATGAATCTTCACATAAATTGCCCCTAACATTTGACATTTAAATGAGCTGCAGATTTTGGGGTGATATATGAAGCGAGCCGAGGTAAAGAGGGGGTGAAATTTAGAGCATTTCTAATGTTAATTCCCACAGGAAAATTTGAACAAGGATAGCGTCAAAAAGACTGGATGGAATTACACCAAATTTGGCAGAAAGGTAGCTCTTGGTCCAAAGAGAGCCATTTTTCTTATTTGGTGTAAATCTGTTCAATAGTTTGAGAAATTAAAGGAAATCCAAATTTGTATATACAGAGACGCAAAGGATTTGCCACCCCTATGTGAATCCTTGTGCCACAACGAATACTGTGATTGGTTGACCACAGCCCATTCCGAAACCTGTGGCCACCATTTTATTAACCTGGAAAAGGCTCTAGGGGTGGAAATAGGGGTTCAGAATGGAAGGGGTCAGAGTTATTCTGACCCCATGGGAGTATTAAAGGGTGTGTGAGGGCACAGTTATTACATTTAGAAAAATAAAAACCCTCTTTTTGGCCACAATTGCAGTGTTGCGACTTGCAGCCTTCAGCGTGGCCCCTGTGTAAAGTCGTGACTCTGGCAGGGAGTAAAAAATACATATATACACACACACACACATATATATATATATATACACACACACACACACACTCCATCAGCCACTCTTTCACACTACTAACAGTACACAGATCCATAAGTACAGTCATAGAGACACTGGCATTCACACTGACAGATCCACTCAGCCTCATGCACCCAGCGACACCCACTGAAATACTCATGCACCCACGTGCAGACCTACTCAGACACTAATGCACCTAGTCATAGACCCACTCACTCATGCACCTACTCAGACCCACTCAGTCTTACACCCACCAACTCAGACACTAACCCACTCACAGACCTACACATCCCTTCAGCCCCTCAGACACTGACAAACCCATCTACAGATCCACTCACTCATACACCCATTGGTAGGCCCACTCAGACCCTCATGCATCCACTCACAGACCCACCAAGATGCTTATGCACCCACACGCGGCCCCACTCAGATGCTCATGTACCCACTCACAGACCCACTGACAAGCTCATGCCCCCACTCAGACACTCATGCATCCTCTGCCATTCCCACTCAGACACTGACACACCCACCCACAGATCCACTCAGACACTCATGCACCCACCCTCTCAGACACTCATGCACATACTGCTAGAACACTCAGACACTCATGGACTTACCCACAGACCCAGTCAGACACTGATGACCCACCCACAGACCCACTCAGATGCTCATATACCCACTCACAGACCAACTCAGGCACTCATGCACCTGATCACAGACCTGGTCAGCTACTCATGTACCCATTCACAGACCCACTCATGCACCTAATCACAGACCTACTCACTCGTGCACCCACTGCTAGACCCACTCACACTCATGCGCCCATCCACAGACCCACTTGGAAACTGACGCACCCACCCACAGACCCAATCAGGTACTCATGCACCCACCCACAGACCCAATCAGGTACTCATGCACCCACTTAGACCCACTCAAGTAGTCATGCACCCACTCCCTGAACCACTCAGACACGGACAGTCACGGACATACTCATACACCCACTGACAGATCCACTCAGCCACTCATGCACCCACTCACAGACCTACTCACTCATGCACCCACTGCTAGACCCAGAAACCCATGCACCCACCGACAGACCTATCCAGACACTAACACCGACCCACAGACCCACTCAGGGGTAGACCCACTCAGATCATGCACCCACTCACAGACCCACTCACTTATGCGCCCACTGCTAGACCCACTCAGCCACTGATGCACCGACTCACAGATCCACTCAGGCAGTCATGTACCCATGGCCAGAACCAATCAGATTCCCGTGCACCCACAGACCCTCTCAAACACTCATGCATCTACCCACAGACCCACTCAGACACTGATGTATCCAGTCACAGACCCTCTCATACTCCCACTGACAAACCCACTCAGGCACTCATGCATCCATTCAGACCCATTCAGACGCTCATGCACCTACTCAGACCCAGTCAGGTACTCATGCACCCACACAGACCTACCAATACACTCATACCCACTCTCAGACCCACTCAGGTGCTTATGCACCCACAGTCAGAGCCATTGAGACTTATGCACCCATTTCCAGACCTTAGATCCAGTCAAACACTAATGTAGGAACTCTCAGATCCAGATACTCACTCACACACTCAGACACTCATGAAGTCTGAGAGCTACTCCGACAGAGTAAGGTTTACATATACATGCTGTAATTGTTTGTCCTTAACCTGTTTTTAAGGCTGGTTAAGGCTGTTTTTAATGCTATGGCCACCAATTTATGAATCTTGACATGGCCCTGGGGGATGAAAATAGGGGTTAGAGATATGTGAGGGTTCAGAGTAGATGTACTCTGACCCCATGTTGGCATTAAGAGATGTGTGAGGGATAGATACCTTGTTTACCTACAAAAGGTAGGAACTCCTTTTGGAATATCATCTGGAAGTCACTGTGCTGTCGCAGTGCTAGCATAAAGCCACAACAGAGTCGCAACTCAAAAGAAAAGTAAACTGGGTTTTTAAAGTCATTAGAGTTTGAAAGAAGAGTGGATCTAAGAAGAGCCTGTGTTATTTGTTTGTAAATGATTAATGCAGATAGGAGCAGATGCAGTGTTTGAAGTTACTCAGATGCACCATGTTGCCTTCATTTGTAAAGTGCATACCATCTCTTCCATATATTCCTTGCATGTCAAAGGATAGCTCATTTTAAATAATACCCATGTTCTGGTCTCTTATGTAAGCTGAAACAGTTTTGTTAACATATTTACTAGCTTTATCAATTTGTGAACAAAATGTAGTTGACCAGTTCCATTTCTGTCTCTAGCACATATTTGAGAACACAAACATTGTGTGAGGGTAAAGTGTCATTGACTAAAAATATCTTTCATTAGGAATTCCAATCCTACACCAGTGAACATACCTAGGTCATTACCACCACATAGCACAATCATGAGGTAAAGTGAGATGGTTGGCAATCTCTAATGCTTTCACACAATGTAAGTAATTGGTGCCACTCAAACCCTCTGGCCAACCCAAGGGATAACTACATTAGGAAAACCCAGGACCCTCTTAATGACACTGGTTCTAGCATAATACCTAGCCTAATAAACATATCTGTGAGCTACAATCCACACTGCACATTTTTAAGGGAAGGAGCTGTTGCGCACAGGAGAAGGCTGCAAGTGTGTGAAGGAGTTTTCAAAATCTAAGGTGGTTAAAATGGAAGGAAGCAGTCGGTTTAAAAAAGCACATCATTGATTGGATGTTCAAAATAGATGAGTACATAAAAGTAGGTTGTAATTAAAAGTTAGGTTTTAGATAGGTTATTAGTGAATGAGGGGCATTTTTGAGAAAAAATTATGAAGTTTTGGATAAGCTTACATTTGCAAACACTACTGCTACAGAACAAATTAGAAGTTGGCATGCTTCTTTCAGACAGTTCTGTAACCGTTTGAACATCTCCTACAGTGGGGTGTTGCAAAGAAGACTACTAACGTAGCTGAAGCAAGACTATGAGGATGGGAGATTGGATTGAAGGGCAGTGGAATACTAGAATATATATATATTTTTGCAGATAAGTTACAATAGGAGATTTTTGTAATTCGCTATTATACCTAATATATTGTATAAGTGCATGGAAAATTAATGCAAAGGATTTGTTATTCATCTTTTGTACCCCCAACCGGAGTTGGAAATCTTTTGCAAATTTACACGGGCTGTTCTGGGAGACATGAGGATTGACGACTCCAGTAGTATTGTATACCACACAGCTTCTTTATGGGAGGCAAACAAGAGGTTAACAGATATTAACCATTCAGAAGTTGGGTAATAGAAGATAAGTATGAAATACATCTGATTTGTTAAGCACTACTATACCAGTGAGCTTAGTTGAATAGGTTGTCATTAAGGTTCCCTTGGTGCGAGAATAGAGTACTATTTTAATGCAGCAGTTTCACAATGACAAAGAAAAGTATAAAAATAATTTGAGAGAGTATTGTCTCTATCAGCAACAAGTATTTAAGAGGTATGTAAATAGAAGTATATATATATATATATATATATATATATATATATATATATATATATATATATATACACACAAAAAAGAGAACTCTGGGTAGTTATCAAGTTTAGGTGGAGTGCAGCTCTAGTGAGGAGCACCATACAACACCAGCAACACTAGATTTGCTTACCTCAAAGTCTTTTGCCATTTGTACAGCAAAGTCTTTGTCACTATCTAGCTCGGTGTGGATAGCACTGTGCCGATCCAATGCTTAAAAACTTTGCTAGATAAATAGACATTTGAGGTGAGCAAATTTAGAGTGTCGCTGGTGTTGCAGGGTGCTCCTTACTAGAGCTGCCCTCCACAAACTTGAGAACTACCCAGAGTTCTCTCTTCTTTTTTGCATAATTTATATGTCACTCTAACCCTGAAAGGGATTTGTTTTGACTTATACTGGGTGCTCCCTTGTGTCTGGACAAAGCTAAACCTCTCTGATGAGCTATAATGAGAGGAAACCATGTGTCAAAGGTTGCTTTTACTCATTTCAGGTTGTCTTGGACGGTATTTTACCAGTCCAAAGCTGTAATACTGTGCCTGAAATGCTAAATGGCTTTGTCATTTTACAGCTCGGCAAGGTTGGCACTGTGTCAAACCTATGCTTAAAGACTTTGCTGTACAAATGGCAAAAGACTGTCAATATCTAGCTTGGCGTGGATAGCACTGTGCTGATCCAATGCTTAAAAACTTTGCTAGATAAACAGACATTTGAGGTGAACAAATATAGAGTGTCGCTGGTGTTGCAGGGTGCTTCTTACTAGAGCTGTTCTCCACCTAACCTTGAGAACTACCCAGAGTTCTCTTCTTTTTTGCATAATTTATGAGTCACTCAAACCCTGAAAGGGATTTGTTTTGATTATATATATATATATATATATATATATATATATATATATATATATATATATATATATATATATACACACACACACACACACATATATACGTGTGTGTGTGTATATATTATATAATATATATATATACACACATATATACATATACATACATATATACATATATATATATACATAAAAACATACGTATAATCCCAGAAATGTGAATAAATTGGATGAGTAAATACATATAAAAGATTCAGAAGTGTATTGCATGAGATTGAGTGTGACCAGTATTGCATGTATAATTTAAATGTGTAGAAATACATGTATCCCTTGTGAGAAAACAGGGCTGATTGCAGAGGCCCCCTAACTTCTTGCCCCCATTTCTTCATGTTTTGCAGGTGTTTTCCTGACTCTGTTGGTGCCCTGGGTACTGCGAACTAGTCCCAGGTCCTGTGCTCTGTATAAAAGAAGCAGCTCACCTACCTGTCAGTTGAGAGGTTAGGGTTTGGTTCTGGGTTCTGACAGCTGTCAGTAGCCTCTGCTGGGTGCTGACCTTCATGTCAGCAATGCACTTGGCTTGGGAGGCAGACCCCAGTTCAAAAGCAAAATAAGCTCCCTGTTGGTGATGGTGGAGTTGCTCAAGAGTTGGGTGACCTCTTTGGGTAAGCTAGGTGTTGCCCTAGTAAAGTTAGGGATAGGGGAGGTGGGCACCTCACTACCCAAGCTGGCAGAAAGAGAGGAGGAAGACCTCCCTAGAAGGAAGTTTCAGTTGAAAATGGGTCCTTCTACTGTTGGGATGGGTTCACTACCCAGAGGGAGTGATCATGACAGAAGAATAAAAGGCAGAGTAGGCAGTGCCACAGGACAGCCAGTTTTCCTTACTGTCTTCCTCACCTGACATGCCAGGAAGACTCTCCCAGGGCTTGGCTGAGTCTCCTGGGTGTGATGGCGGGGAGGGCCTGTATGAGAAAACTGGGCTGATTACCGAAGTCCCCTAACTTTGTGCCCCAATTTTTCACTTTTTGCTGATATTTTACTAACTGATGGTGCCCTGAGCACTGCAAACCAGTCCCAGGGCCTGCGCTCTGAGTAAAATTATGCAAATTAGTCTAATTATGATTGATTGTGTCAGCCTTCCTATAACTCCCTAGTATATGGTAGGGCATGTAGGTTTAGGGACCCCAGCGTAGGTACTGCACCCATAGGTACACTGATGAGGTACACAGCAACATTGCATGCTTGCTTTGCTGGCTGCTTTTAAATGAAAGTTATATGCAAATTTGACTTTGGAATTAAAAGTACTTCCAAATTCTTAAACTACCTTATTTTTACATATATGTCACCCCTAAGGTGTGCCCTATGTGCCCCTGGGGCTGGGTTCCATGTAACTATAAGCAGGGACCTTATAAAAATAGCTTTATAAGTCCTGGTGAGGTAAAACAGCGAAATTAGTTTTTCCCTCATTGTAGTGAATGGCCTCCATAGGCTAGAATAGGGAGACTTTATTTTAATATATAAAATTCCTTTCAGCGTCAGATCCATCAAGTTTGGTATCAAATTGTTATAATAAATCCCACAAATATAATTGTTGGATTTAATAAAACTAGTTCAAGAGTTTTAAATTATACTTGAAAAGTTGCCAACTTCAGACTAGTAGTGCCCTTCTTTGATTGGCCAGCTTCCGGCAGCCTGATCAGGCTGCCTTGACGAGGTGTTTAGTAGCCTGGGCTCAGCACAATAGAACGTACCTGGGTGAGGAGAACATCCCTCAGCAGATGGAGAGGCAGGAAGGGGGGGAGGGCTGCCAAACTGGTCTTCAATGGCAGGGAAGGACATTTGGAGCAACCCAGCAACTCCCTCACATCCTGTAAACCCAGACAATTAGCGGCCCACCACCTGATTAGATTAGGAGAGGGCAGGAGAAGTGTGTTTTAAATGTTTAGCCAAACCGGTGGGTGGGCTCAGCCAGATGTAATCTCCAAAAATCACTTTCAGCCATTATGGATGTTTGAGGAATATTGCTCCCTGGGACAGATTTTTGCCACACTTCCTAGGAAGTGGTCATCACAGGGGGAAGGAACCTGTACCTGACTGGAGAACCATGACCCCCCTGTTTTTCACCCAGGAGCAAGGATATAACTGGCAGACCTGCACCCACACCTCAGATCTCTACCGGATTCCAAAAAGGAAGAACTACAGAAGGACTGCCCTGCTGGACCTCTGACCTGCACCTGGACACTGCACTCTGGAGGACTGCAACAGCTGCACACTTGGGCTTCAGCACAAGAAGGACTTTGCCTGTCTCCAGCTGGTTGAAGGAGGGACTCTGTTTGCTACAGGTGAAAACTTACTAACCAGAGCCCCCTGCACTAACTCCTGAAGAAACTGACCAGATGACCACTGTCCAGTGGCCGTTTTGGAGTTTGTACCAGGTGCATTCTGGTAGTTGTAGTCTGCACCCCCAAAGTACATCTCAGAGCTCCCCGAACTCTGGGGTGTGCTGTGGACCTCAAAAGAACCTTAAAAGAACATATGGAAGAAGATGCAGAAGTTTGGAGAAGTTTTAGAAAAAAGCTCCATGAAGGGACTGATCTGCTGCAGCAACTCTAGCCAGCTTGCGTCAACCGTGACCCAGCCGGACTTGCAGGTTGGTCTCAGTGAAGAAAATCTCCAAAAAAGTGACTACGTCTGAATGTAGAAAGTGGACCAGGACTGAACAAAATGGCCAAAGGTAAAAATCTCCATCGAGGGCTCCCGTGACACGTTTCCAAGGAAGAGTGCCAGAAGGTCGGATTGGCAACTTGGTCCCGCTGAAGAAAATCTTCAAGAAAACAACTAATTCTGAAGGTAAACTTTTGACGAGGCCTCCCGTGAGCTGTAGCCAAGCAGGGCTCCATCACAGTCGGCCTTAAATTTTGATTTTGCCCCGGTCGAGGTGCGACCAGATGACCAAATTGGCACAATTAGTTTCTAAGTGCTAAAAAGCATTAATTCATTAAAAATTCATATCTCCGGTTCCCCTTATCCAATTTTATCCACTTTGGGTGTCATTTTAAAGATAAAAATTATAATCTATTTTTATAAATTAGTGTTGGATTTTTTTTGTGTTTTGTGTTTTACGTATTTACTGTTGTGATTTCTAAATGCTTTACACACTAGCCTCCTAAGGTAAGCCTTGTCGCTCATTGCCAAGCAACCAAGGTTGGATCTGAGTTTAATTTATTGCAACCTAACTGGACCTAAGTGGAGGTTGGTGGCCTATTGCTAAGTGTAGGTACTTACCTGCCCTTACCAATAATCCATTTTTCAACAATTTCGGAAATGTCATATGTAGAAATTAAAACTTAAAAACATATAGGCCCATATTTATACTTTTTTAGCGCTGCATTTGCGCCACTTTTTTACGGCAAAAATGGCACAAACTTACAAAATACAACTGTATTTTGCAAGTATGCGCCGCTTTTGCGTTAAAAAAATTCTCAAATGGGGCGCTAAAAAAGTATAAATATGGGCCATAGTCACTTAAAAACAACATAAAATGTCTTATTCATCATATATTTACAGTGTTAAAAATAATATAAATAAGGCCAATATTTTACAACCCAGGAGCATTGTAGTCACTATTTAGTTTTTTTTTTTAAACATACAAATTCTTAAAAACTCCAAATAGTTTACAGATAGAAAAATACATTAAAAAACAAAACCTTTGAAATTTACTAAGGTTACAGGGACGTTATAGTTACGCTGATATTTTCTACACACAAAACCATAGAAATTCCGCAGTTCTACTTACTTCAGCTTTTGATAGGAAAATAAACTTTTTTTTTTTAATTAACCATCCCTATGTAGGCAAACTGCAAGACAGGGGGCATAGTATTTAAAGGCAGGAAAAGCAGACATTTGAAATTAGCAAGTAATAACAGTGACAAGTACCCACAAGTTATTTTCCTTACAGCAAGTTTGGCTGGACCACAGAATAAAAGTCTGGAAGTGATATTAAACATTTATTCTGCTATTGCTGGATTGGGACCATCTAGAAATAGGAGTAAACCACAATTATTAAATTTATTAAAAGTCCATCTCCATGGTGAAGTCATCGAATTATCACTAAATATGATGCAAAAGAAGTTTTTCGAATGTTACCATTTACCTGCCTCAATGTCCTGGAGGCCACTTTCTAAAAGGTCTCCTGCAGTAGCCCAGTGAGTGCTTAGCATAACGAAATGTGAAAATTGCACCCACTGCAAAAAACAACTACCTGGATGTAAGCCTGGGAGGAAATATAATTCCACTTGGGAAGTTGGTGGGATTCAGGTAACTCTGCATTACACATGTAATGTGGAGTTCCTGTCAAATTTCACCATCCAGAGCTTGGTGGAATTATTTTCCAAATGGCCCATGCGAGGCTCCTTAAATGTGCACTTTGAATGTAAATGAGATTTGCCACCAGCTAGAGCAAGTTCCTATCACCACAGAGCCTTCTGATGCCATTTACTGATGCTGACAAGTGGCCATACCTACTTCTTTAGTCGAGTTGCTACTCACAAAGCAGCTGAATCATCACAAAAACTTTTTCCAGTTTATATTCTACTCAAACTGATGGTTTAGGTTATTTTAAGTGCAATTTTCTTTTTATTTTACCTTTTTTTTCAACAGGAAGAAAGTTCCCCTGAGACTCCAACTTCCTCTTCTTGTCCAGAAGGCTCCTCCTTGTGCTTTGTCCATCTCCTGGTCACATTTCATTTGGATTTCAAGGTGAAAGGATCACTATCTGGAAAACAAGTAAGTTTAAACACTTTTGAATTAGGGTGTTTGACAAAGGGCATGCATCTTTTTTTATTATCTGTACTTTTATTAACTTTTTAATTTTGATTGTGGCGGTTTGCCTAGAGTTGCAATACGGGGATATTTCGTTATTGAATTTTATATTTTATAAGAAAAACTTTTGTTTTCGGGCCATCCTGCCAGTACTAATCATTGGGTATATGAAACAGTTTTTGTGGTGTGTATATGGTTTAAAACTTCTATGATTTAGGTTAGGGATAGCATTTTAATAAATACAAAATCTGTTTATATTGTATTTCATTTGTTTTGCAAAAAGGTGCATTTTGGTGGGGTAATATTTTGATGCCTTGAGAGGATTGTGTTGATAAACTTTAATAGCTTACTCACGGCCTGATTTAGATCTTGGCACTAATGGGACCACCACCACTTTTTTGATGGGAACCTTCATCCTCGCACCCAATTTAGATGTGCCTTTCTCATTGATGGTAATCCACCCGAGTCCTGATGACTCTGCCAAGGATTCCCATCCACTGCAGCAGCACCATTGGAAATAATGAAAGGTGGCAGGACTCCAGTGGCACTTAACCCTGTGCAGATTTGGATGTGCCGTACTATCATGGGAATAGTGGTGCTCTGACCACTACTGAGTTTGTGGATTTGGCGGGGTGAGTGGGAGTGGAATTGGGTAAATCTCACCTTTTTACCTTGATTTCACTTCTGTTTTTGACTACACACAAATGGACAAGACTTTCCACTGCTGCTGCCACTGGACCATGGAGAAATCACAACCGCCCTATTCCTGGACATGAAGGTAGGGAACCCACATTGGCTGTTTACGTTGTGGGGTCAGTGCACATGAGCTCGGGACCACTGCAGTCACATATGTCACAGTATTATTTTTTTATCACTGTGACATGTATATGTTGGGAAAACAATTGTGTCAGAAAGATGGGAACATCCTGGTACACAACACATACATAACTCTTTATGGTGTCAGTATTCTTTGTCAAGTGAATGCTAGCACTATACCAACATCACAATCACACTTGTCAACTATGTCCGTTTGTGCACATTGCAAGGGGACATGTACGTATAATGTTGTGCTACCAGTTGTGTATGTGAGTCAGTGTTGTGTATGTGTGTGAGATTTGACAGACTGCTTGTGGGAGGTGTAGTGGGTGATGTAGTTGTGCCACGTACATGTGGGTCTACTATTGTGTATGTATGGTTGTGCTGATATGTGCAACATTCAGGTGAGTGGTTGTCATGTGTGTAGTTGTGATAGCATTTGAGTGTGTCTGTGTAGATGAGTGGAGTTGTGCTGGTTGTCTTGGTGTCGTGTGTGGGAGTAGTGTCAATAGCATGTACGTTGTGTAATGGTTGCATGGCAATATGTGGTTTCAGCTTGATGTGGTGGAATTGTAATGGAGAATATTGCTAAGGTACAGTGTGTGTTTGTGACTATTCCATTTTCCAATGTCCATTGGGTCCCATGATGTCATCCAACGGTCAGCAATCTGCTGCCAGCACACCACCTGTAGAACTGTACCATCTAAATGTGCTCTGCGGGAACCCACCAGCCTGACGGCTGGGAAGAGCACTGCATCATGGTGGTCAGCAGCTCAGCCGCAACACATCTAAATACAGCAGGCAGCCCACTGTTGGCTTGACATAATAGTTGGAGCAGTAGCAAATTGGTGGTAATATCAAGATCTAGATCAGGCCCTTAATCTTTATTTATGGCATAGTGTTGTCTTCATTATCATGCATCCTCTGTCAAGTGGGGGGGGGGGGAGAGAGAGGCCACTCCTTTGTATTTGTTCTCCAAGGTATGATGTTAGTGCCTATTGTGTGCTCAGGCCCAAATGTATGGGTATTTGCGTCAAAGCAGTGCAGCCAGTCTCCTTGATTCTCTGCCATGCATCAAAGTTAAAGGGCAGAAACACACCAAATCTATAGCATGTGGCACATTTCTGTCCTTCCCTCCTGCGCTGGTGCTGTTTCAACAGCCTAGTACCAGTGCAGGTACCCTTGCACCATGGTGCAAGGGAGTCTGTGTTGTAGGCATCAGTTTTGGAGTGCAGCCTTGAACGTCCAGAGAGGATAGTGCTGTTGCCTTACAGAAGCCAATATCAGCTACAGCACCAGCAACAACACCATCAACAGACGAATCAAATCCAAACTCTTGTTTTCAAGTGGCAGGGCTTAAGTCAAGTGCAGAGGCAAACGTAATATAGGTTGAGCAAGTGGCAGCAAACATTACCATTCAAAGAATGGTCCAAGACTATCTGGATGACCCAGAAGAGGTATACCTATAACAAAACCCATTGTTCTATTGGTATGGGAAGTTGTGACAATTACCAGAGTTCAGCAGGCTGGCAAAGTATCTGATGTGTCAGGTAGCCAGTGTTTCTGCTGAGTGTTTTCAGTACAGCTGGCACAGTTGTCAGTCAGAAGGACCAGTCTCTCTCCTTAAAACTTGGAGAGATTGACTGCAATTAAAATGAACCAACACTTCATCCTATATTACAGTGTTCCTCAAATACCACGGGAGGAAGATGAGGGTAACTGGTCAGACTCAAGTGTATTAGCTGACCAACCTCTGGGCAAATCCCCAGAGTTTAAGGCTGAACTCTACTTCCCTGAGTAGGCCACCATAGAACTTTGATTGTTGCCAAACTGCTTTGAAAAAACAAAAATAGATATAGCGAGAGAAAAGTTCTATATTTTAAGTCTGACTTATGCAGCACCACCATTTATTCACATGTATGGCTGGATTGGAGTTGGAACAGAGTGCAGTACATAAGCCTCCCTATTCCCTTAAGGAGACGAAGAATGACCGCCTCGGTGCCACATCTATCCTTTTCATTCTTTAGCAGGGCTACCCAGACAAGATGTTTAATTTACAAGACTGCCATTGTGTTGCTTCCATGGGAAGAGAGGAGATACAATAAGAATTGTGCAACATCGTGCTTGGATTGGAACAAGTAAGTATTGCAGCAATGAGTGATATGTATTGGGTGAATGTGAGTGATAATGATTCATCTTCTGGCAGACAGGGTATTCAACTAATTTGTACACTTTAGTGTGATGATTTGCATGTTTGGGAGATGATGGTTGATTTTGCCTGAAAGTGATTAGCCCTTTCACACTTAGATGGATTTACTTTCATGGTACAATCCTTGCTGAACTTTACTGGTTCATCCGGGACAAGACCAGTCAGTTTAATTAACAAATACAAATACACACAAAATTGTCAAATTATTTTACTCTTGTTCATCAACAGCTGTGCACTACATGTCTATCTTTCCAAATTGCATTGGGAGTCAGACTGGCTCATTACTTAGATTCATGGCTTGGGACGGGATTACCTCAATAGGCAGAAGAGAAGTTATCTACTTCAAAGGGAAGCCAACATGATTACTGTAAGAGGCCTACTCAGCCCTGTGGACTGGAGAGGCGCATTGATTTGGGAAATGCAGAGTAGTGTACTGGCTCAAATGTCAAATTCCTCTATCATGTGGTTGTTGTTGAGGGGAAGCTAACTGGAAAAAGACATTTGGGCCCATATTTATACTTTTTTAGCGCCACACTTGCGTCATTTTTTGACGCAAAAGCGGCACAAACTTGCAAAATACAGCTGTATTTTGCAACTTTGCGCCATTTTTGCGTCAAAAAGTGGTGCAAATGCGGCGCTAAAAAAGTATAAATATGGGCCTTGATGTCACATCCCATGGTGAACTCACTTGTCTAAATGATATTACATTTGTGAGATTGATCCAGGTACATGCAGCTAGAAATCTGGGATTGCTTGAAAAATTACTCACTTATCAGTTAATCACATACAAGTCATCATGATTGCAACAGCCTGTGCTCTTGCTCAGCCTTTTGGTCCACTCTTCATGAAGTTTACCTTCTGTACTTCTCCTGGACCCTACAAAATTGTTACTGTTTTATAACGCATAGGCCTTCGCTTCATAATACTCCTGCTTAGTGCTTACCTCACTGGACCGGTTCAGCCAAGCCCCCAAGACAGACATTCCAAGAAGAATGCAGATGCACTGCCCAAATTGGCATTTATATAATGTTTAATTTTTTCTTTTAACAATCATAAGTTTTACAACTGTGTGTGTGTGTGTGAGAGACAGACCATTTAGATATATAATAATTACTTGGGTCACTGCGACTGAAGGACTATCGGCAAAGAATGTAATTGAATTGTGTCCTTCATTTTCTTCCACAACAGATTTGATGGTCTGCTGCACACGGCCTGATGAATATTGTAGTGTTTGTCTTTGTCACACTTTCCCAAACTTCCCGTTTCCATCTATTCTTCAAACCCTTAACACTCTTCCTACAGGCTGTGGGATTTATTGTGGTGTGACTTAATTTATATCACAAATGGATCACACACTTAGTGGTGCAGATGTGGTGAAAGCAATGCTAACTCACTGTGGGATCTTCTACCTTAATACAATATCCTACACCATGCCCACTTAACCATATAGGCATGAAAGAAAAAAAACTTAATACCATATCATAGTGGAGAAGAGTAAAAAATGTACTTGTCCCAGTGTCTTACCATAGTGCACACTAGTACAAGAGTTTTTTTTTTGTCATTGTGGTCTGGTCTTAGACTTTTATAACACAGTAGATCTGTTTCCTTTCAGTCTAGTTGCCTCTGAAGAATAATCTTTGATTAATCGGACAGTTGGAGTTCACCTTATTGGAATAGATGGACCTCCAGGAGGAGGACCTAGGTTTCTGATGCATTCCCAGGTAGTACAAGAAGAGAACACTAATATCACTACTATTGATAAAAAGGTCATTTTGGGAAACCCTGTAATAAGGCTTAGGGAGATTTTCAAGAGGTGCCATTGTTTAATCAAATGAGGTAAGAAAGAAGAACTAGTTACCTTATTAGTTAGGTTGTTCTTTGGAAAAAGAGCTACATTACAATTTTAGATATGTTGGCAGACCCTTTATTGAGCAAATTGTTACAGATGGTAGTACAAGGCAAACATTACACTAACTTTAATAGCATACTTTATAACCGATTTAAATTATTCAGTTTTCTCTTCCCAGACAGTGCTTCTCTGGTGGTGGGGTATAACTGGATTGCAAAAAGTGGTAAGTAGCATAGAATAATACTTGCCAACTTCAGGTACCAAAGGTTTAGGGGGAAAAGTTGATATATGTATAAAGTGTGATAATTTCAGATGGCAGCTATGTCACTCTCTCGTCAAAAGTACATTCAACAACGCTTTAATAATATTATGCCAATTTGTAATATTAAGGAAGGAAATGATGACAAAGAAAAGCATTTACAATGCAATGGGTTTCGCATTTGCTCGACTTAGAGATATTAGTGCTGTAAAGTCCTAACCAGACTTTTATTGCCACATAAAATGAAAAGTAATACACTTTTACATAAGTGAGCTGATTTAAAGCATCATACCATGAGAGTAAAGAAACACAATGAAACAGAAGTTTGCTCGCAGTCAAACGTATTGACAAATGTGCAGCGAGATCACGCTGCATAGGAAATAAAAAGAAAAAGTAGTCCAGAAACCATGCTGCAAAGATGGAGCCTCATATGTTTTCAGTAGTTGGGCAGTGTGCTCGAGCATGCCTTTCACAAAGAAAATCATGTGATTTTTGAAAGGCAAGCCCACACCAACAAAACTGATGGGCGTGAGGTGGGTGTGGTTAAAATCCCACAGAGATTACAGCAGGCTAGAGCGCTTACCCACTCAACCCTAAAAAGAAAAACCTATTTTTAGGACCCACCTTCTCCACCCACAACAGTCCCACCTCCTCCCCAAGTCAAAATGTCCCAAAATGTTAGTCGAAATTAAATTCTAATGTCCAAACTCAACACCCTTTCTCCAAGTTAATGCCCATCTCACTTTATCAATCCATAACATAGCTTCCCACAAAAAAAGAAAAAAAAAAATCAATACAAAAATAGCCTTAAGGGAATCAGTTTCACAGACCAATTCATACTACCCTTGCTGGAGCAGTGCTGTCTGACACGCAAGCTGCTTCACTGTCATAGCATGTGGAGGTGCTGTGTTAGATCTGATTAGGGGAGGGCTGTGGTGGTATAGGCAGCTATGGAGGAGCCCAGATGCAGCTGGCAGCGGTGTTCTGGCTGAGTTGAGGGAGGGTCTAGGTGGCAGCCTAAGGTAATACTTCTACAGCAAGATCACTGCCATCTACAACTTCAACCCCCAATCCACCACTTCCAACCTTGACAACCTCCCTCGAAGAGAGGGCAAACCACATGATAACCACCTTGTCCCCAATCACCATGCAGATCACTGGAACCATCATGACATCCATCCACTTAGTGGCACCAACCTATGCCTGCTCCCCTCTCCTCTTCAACTTTGAAACCAACTCCATCAGCACGAAACTAATCAGCATCCTCAACACCTCCAACTCTATGGCAACCTTCCCAGATGGCTGGAAGCATGCAGAGGTCAACAATTATAGATTGATCTCCCTGCTCCCCTTCCAAAAGGCTCAAAAACCATGAACCAACAACTCTGAACACCTAGAATGAAGCCACCCTTGACCCCTTACAATCTAGATTACATGCCAACCACAGCATGGAGACAGCACTGATTATAAAACACCAGTGCTAATCCTACAGGACCTCTCCATCGGCGTTCAACAGTTTCACTCCACACTGTCCTCAGACTCCACAACATACGCATTCAACAAAACACCCTCAAGTGGATCGCTTCTTCTTTCAGGCCACACTCTGAGCATCTACCTTCACCACTGCACCCAACACCATCACCTTCAGAATATGTCAATGAAATTTCCTCACGCCCACCCTTTTCAACATCTACTTGAATCCCCTCACATTGTCAGATCCCACAGACTCAACAGTCTCCTTCGCTGACACCCAACTGATACTCTCTCTCACCAAGAACCCCCATAATACCAAAATCAACTTCCACAATGCCATAACCAACATAGATGAGACAGCTGCCTCAAACTAAATACCAGCAAAACTGAAGTCCTGACCTTCAGGAAGAACACCTTTGTATGGGACCCTAGCTGGTGGTCAGCAGAACTCAGACTAACATTACACATGGAGAGAGGAAGAGGGAGGAGGGGGGATAACTATGGAGGAACACTCCGTACTTAGCTCCCTATAATTCAAAGTACACACGAAAGTACGGGGTTCTCTAGAAGCGGACGTCGCGGATATTAGCGTAGTCCTAGGTTATATGTATTCCTATTTGGAAGGGTAAAGTCAGTGGAATGTCAGTTGGAAATTACCGAGTGGAACAGCGAGGGGTGGGAAGAAGGGAATTTCCTTTTACGGACTAGGTGGTCTCACACACTATATAGTGTCATGCTTCATCATTTGACCACCTAGACCCACCCAGGTAGGACAGTGCCACCTGGGCGGACTCAACCTCACTGTTAAAGGAACAGGAGGGAGTGCGTAAATAAACTTGTTTCTGGAAAGATCGGGATCCAGCTAATCTACTGAAAAACTAAAAACACCTAAGCAGACACCTGTGCAGAGCAACAAATTTAATGGTGGTGTCTGTCTGGTGTAGTTAAAAAGGGGGGTTGGGACACCTCTGTGAGGACAAGGACTCACAGGGTCACCTAACTAATTACTAGCCAACATGTTTCTGCCCTCAAAAGTGAGCCAATGAAGGTCTCGGGGCATTCGTCAGGGCCTAGGATCCCTACGTCTCACGTTGGAGGAAAATACTCTATGGGGAAATCAAAGAGTGAGAAAATGAAAAAAGAATGATCTACGTTACCCAAGGAATTACCTTGAGGCGGCCTATGGGGAGAAAAACAATTAATTAGCACTCTGGTGGCACACAGCACTGCAAAACCAACCAACTACACACGTGTCAAGGGGATGCATTCATGCACGAAACACATATGTTCAAAAAAGGTAAAATACATGCGTGGAGTGACTGAGTGGGTATATCTACACAAGTGGACAGTCCTATCACTGCAGGGAATTATAGTTCTTACCCTTTTCTTAGAGGCAGCTAGCCTCTGGTATCCAGGAGGGGGAGTGTCCCCTTATAGTCACACACTAAGGGATAGAGATGAACATAAAGACGAAGTGAGGAGAGGAACAGAAGTAGGCAGAATAGATATAGAGGGAGCAATAGGGGGAAAAAAAAAAAAAAAAAAAAAAAAAAGCAAGTTCCCATTAGGAACCCACTATTGCTGGTAGAAAAATACTGGTTAAGAGAAACCGAAGTGACTATAGACAAAAAAAGTCAGATTAAAAGCAATAAGGGCTTATCTGTGTTGCCTGTGATCCGGTATGCCACTCACTACATCAAAGGGGACGCTCGCCGTGCGCCTACTTCGTCCTCTCCTTGGACCGCTTGTGACAAGTGGCTGAGGGAGAACGGTCTATTTATGGCTGTAAGAAATTCCAGGTGCGCCCTGTTAGCGCGTAAATTGGAGTTCAATTAATGTTAATCACCGTCGCGGGCCTCTTTGCGTTACTAGCCTCGATATGATTGCCGTAATGGCGGGCGCACCGGCCAAGCCGGGGCGCTGGCATGAATGTGATCGAGTGAAGAGGCCGGCCTCTTTAGGTTGATGGCGCGATGTGCTTTACCGCACCCGTGGGCGCCCCAGCAGTGCTGGGGCGCCGGCATGAATGCGGGCGAGTGCAAGGGTGGGGCCCGAGCCGGAAGATTCCGGCCCGAGCGCCACCAGCGGAAGGCTCGCGTTTACAGTGGCCGCTGGGAAATGTAGTTCCCAGCGGTCCCGTAGCCCAAAGGGCTAAGAAAGAAAGAAAAAACGAGGAAAACGAGGGAAAGGATAAAGAAAAGGAAGGAGAGGGGGGGGGGGGGAAAACGAGGGGGGGGAACGAAAGAAAGGGAGGAGGGAGAAGGGATATTGTAGAAGAAAAGCAACCGGGGGGGGGGGGGGAAAGGGGAAGAAAAAGATAGAGCAGAAGCGGACGGAAGGGAGGACTCATAAATTAGTCAGAGAAATCATTTGTTGAGTGTGAACCAAGGGATCTCATCATTAAGACCATTGGTGTCCGTGTGTAATCTCCAGACCCAACGTTGTTCGGTCTGGAGCAATCTCTGTGTCATATTGGAGGACGATGGAGATAGTTGCTCAATGACCGTCCAGTGTAAGTCATCTGCCGAATGTTTTTCCAGAAGGAAGTGGTTAGTCAATTTAGTAGCCTCTCGTTTACAACGGATCGTACTCCTATGTTCACAGATTCTCGTGGCGACCTTTCTAGATGTCATTCCCACGTATTTAAGGTTACAGGGGCATCTAATCAAATATATCACGTTTTTGCTGTTACAGTTGGTTAGGGATCTTTGAGCCCATGGAGTCTTAAGGTCTAGGTCTATTGTGGTTGACTTTTTGGTGAAACAGCAGACACTGCAGTTGCCACATGGGTAGTGTCCTCTTGGTGGTGGGAGGCCCCATAGTGTGGTTAGTGTCGTCAGGGAATTGTTTTTTTCTTCTTTGGGTCTTGTGTGGACAACCATGTCCCGTATGTTTGTGGCTCTTTTAAACGCATGTAGTGGCTGCTGAAAAGGTAAACCACCAGATATAAGGATTTTCCACTCATCATTGATGATTTTCTGAATCTTATTGGATAGTGGATTAAAGGTAGTCACACACACAATTTGTTCAGTGTCAGACGTCCTAGTGCGTGGTTGTAGTAGTTGGTCCCTATTATTATTCCCCGCTCTTTTGTATGCTCTCTTCACCAGATGTGTGGGATAATCCTTGGTTTGCAGCTTACTAACCAATTTCTCAGCGTGTTTGCGGTAGTTTGTGAGGGTGGAACAATTCCGTCGTAGACGTAAGAATTGACCAACAGGGAGATTCTCCCTCAGGGACCTTGGGTGGAAGCTTTTGAATTGGAGAAGGTTATTCCGATCTGTGGGTTTATAATAGACCTCTGTGGCTAAAGCCCCATTGCTTTCATAGATTGATAGGTCAAGAAATGCTAGTTGGTTGTCACCTATGGTCATGGTGAAGTTCAGGAAAGGGTTAGCTGTATTTAACCAATTCACAAAATTCATCGCCTCATCTCTAGTTCCTGTCCAGACCAATAGAATGTCATCTATATATCGTTTCCAGAGTTTAATCTGCTGGGAAAACGGGTTGTCATCGTGGTTGACTACCTGTCTCTCAAAGTGATCAACATAGAGACATGCTAGGCTAGGTGCGAAAGTGCTACCCATAGATGTACCCTGTATTTGTAGGAAAAAGTTATCCTCAAACTCGAAGTAGTTCCTTGTGAGAGCCAAATGTGCCAAGTCAAGTATGAAGTCAGGCGGTGTACGTGACTCTCCTCTATTGGCTTCCAAAAGGTCGCTAATGACCTGCAGAGTGGCCTCCTGGGGAATGTTGGTGTATAGGGATTCTACATCCAGGGTGATCAACAGTTCTCTAGTTGTGTCAAAAGCCACAGAGTCTAATAAGACTAACACATCCGTCGTGTCTTTTAGGTAAGTAGGTATTCTTCTGACCAATGGCTGAAGGAAGAAATCCACAAATTGAGACAGGGGTTCTAGAACCGATCCGATCCCGGATACAATAGGTCTCCCTGGTGGGGGAATTTTCCCTTTATGCATTTTAGGGAGAATATAAAAGTAGGGAATCCTAGGGTTAGCCTGTATCAGGAAGTCTGCCTCATGTCGAGTAATCCAGTCGTTCTCTAAGCCCTTCATCACGAAAAAGGAAATTTCATCTTGAATATCAGGTGTGGGGTCTCGAGATAAGCGTTTATAATGGTGGGTGTTACCCAACAGACGTTCGCACTCATCTCTATACATTTTGAGTGGAGAAATTACCGTTGCTCCCCCTTTGTCTGCTGGTTTAATGATTATCATGGGGTCAGATGTCAGGCCTTTCAGCGCTGAAAGCTCGGCCGTACTCATATTCTGGTATGTTTTTTTGGTGGTCCCAGTAAGTGCGTTGACTTTTAGGGATACTGATTTTTCAAAAGCCAGGACCTCGGGGGGCATCTGTCCCGTGGTTGGGCAGAAAGTGGACTTTGGGCGTAGGCCAGTGTTTTTGTCTGAAGCCTCGTAATGTTTCTCCAAGAAGAACGTTTTCAAGCGTATCTTTCGAAACAAACCCGCTAGTTCTGTTCGGGTTTTAAATAAGTCAATTTTGGGCGTGGGCACAAAGTTTAAGCCCTTGTTTAGTGCCTTAGTTTCAATTTCACTCAGAACCCGGTTACTCAGATTGATAATGTTATCTGTTTGATTATCCGTCAGGCTCGTTACAGTGTTTTGCTTGTCCCTGGGAGGGGTTCCCTTTGTGCAGTATTCTCTGGGGTGTCCTCTCTTGGCCTCCAATGTACCTCTTTCCTTTTTCCTTTTCCCCTCCCGTTGCCTCTGTCTAAAAAAGGCTGCGGTGGCTCAGGAAAAGACCATTGTGCAGGGTGTTGGAAAAAGGGCGCCTGGTATTGAGGTGGGAGTCCATATTGGGAAGGCCAACCCCATTGTTGATTATGGTATGGAGGGCAGGGGGGTAACAAAGGTGGGTGATTCCACCTTCCCCGGCGTTGCCCACGTCGTCCACGACGTTGCCGCAAATTATCTGATGATGAACTATCATTATCTGAACTGGTGTTACCACCAGATGAGGTGTCGGATATGTTGTTAGTTTTCGCTACATAATCCGATTTGGTATAAGGGTATATCTTCTCGTGGGAGAACCGATCGAGATCTTTTTGGAATTTAGAAATCTTTCGCTGAGTGAGATATTCCTTATGCTCGTTCATATTTTTGTTAACCTCCTCTAGTTTCTTTTTAAAGGAGAGAATGCTCATCCCTGATTTAAGGTTATTCTCACTCGTTTTTATCTGAATTAGGAGTGCCTCGGATAACCTTGTCGCTGTTTTTATGATCAGGATGAGCCAATCTCTAGTACACTTCCATGCTATCAAAGCCCAATCCTTTCTAAATTCTAGATCTTCAAGGAATATACGTGGGGCATTGGTGACCAACAGTCCATTTGGTGCTGTATTGCTCCGGAGGTATTCAGTCAGAACGGCCCCGTGGAGAATAGTTTTGACATGAGATCGTTTTAGTTCTACTAGTGTATCCCAGTCGCCCAACTGGGACAAACTCTTGGAGAGGGTGGTATCGCCAAGAAGTGAGGGGGCCGACAGAATGGCTGTCAGATCCTCATCACTGAAGGAGAGTCCTTCCGCCATACTGGGGAAGAAAGAGCACCGATATGAGGCAGTAGGGGGAGAGGGGAAAAAAAAGGGAAGAGGACAAACAACCTTAGTGTTGGTGTGTGGTCCTGGACAAAGGAGCAATAATTACTCACTAGAGGGGGGGGACTCTCGCAGCTAGCAGCTGCTCAACTATCATTACACATGGAGAGAGGAAGAGGGAGGAGGGGGGATAACTATGGAGGAACACTCCGTACTTAGCTCCCTATAATTCAAAGTACACACGAAAGTACGGGGTTCTCTAGAAGCGGACGTCGCGGATATTAGCGTAGTCCTAGGTTATATGTATTCCTATTTGGAAGGGTAAAGTCAGTGGAATGTCAGTTGGAAATTACCGAGTGGAACAGCGAGGGGTGGGAAGAAGGGAATTTCCTTTTACGGACTAGGTGGTCTCACACACTATATAGTGTCATGCTTCATCATTTGACCACCTAGACCCACCCAGGTAGGACAGTGCCACCTGGGCGGACTCAACCTCACTGTTAAAGGAACAGGAGGGAGTGCGTAAATAAACTTGTTTCTGGAAAGATCGGGATCCAGCTAATCTACTGAAAAACTAAAAACACCTAAGCAGACACCTGTGCAGAGCAACAAATTTAATGGTGGTGTCTGTCTGGTGTAGTTAAAAAGGGGGGTTGGGACACCTCTGTGAGGACAAGGACTCACAGGGTCACCTAACTAATTACTAGCCAACATGTTTCTGCCCTCAAAAGTGAGCCAATGAAGGTCTCGGGGCATTCGTCAGGGCCTAGGATCCCTACGTCTCACGTTGGAGGAAAATACTCTATGGGGAAATCAAAGAGTGAGAAAATGAAAAAAGAATGATCTACGTTACCCAAGGAATTACCTTGAGGCGGCCTATGGGGAGAAAAACAATTAATTAGCACTCTGGTGGCACACAGCACTGCAAAACCAACCAACTACACACGTGTCAAGGGGATGCATTCATGCACGAAACACATATGTTCAAAAAAGGTAAAATACATGCGTGGAGTGACTGAGTGGGTATATCTACACAAGTGGACAGTCCTATCACTGCAGGGAATTATAGTTCTTACCCTTTTCTTAGAGGCAGCTAGCCTCTGGTATCCAGGAGGGGGAGTGTCCCCTTATAGTCACACACTAAGGGATAGAGATGAACATAAAGACGAAGTGAGGAGAGGAACAGAAGTAGGCAGAATAGATATAGAGGGAGCAATAGGGGGGAAAAAAAAAAAAAAAAAAAAAACAAGTTCCCATTAGGAACCCACTATTGCTGGTAGAAAAATACTGGTTAAGAGAAACCGAAGTGACTATAGACAAAAAAAGTCAGATTAAAAGCAATAAGGGCTTATCTGTGTTGCCTGTGATCCGGTATGCCACTCACTACATCAAAGGGGACGCTCGCCGTGCGCCTACTTCGTCCTCTCCTTGGACCGCTTGTGACAAGTGGCTGAGGGAGAACGGTCTATTTATGGCTGTAAGAAATTCCAGGTGCGCCCTGTTAGCGCGTAAATTGGAGTTCAATTAATGTTAATCACCGTCGCGGGCCTCTTTGCGTTACTAGCCTCGATATGATTGCCGTAATGGCGGGCGCACCGGCCAAGCCGGGGCGCTGGCATGAATGTGATCGAGTGAAGAGGCCGGCCTCTTTAGGTTGATGGCGCGATGTGCTTTACCGCACCCGTGGGCGCCCCAGCAGTGCTGGGGCGCCGGCATGAATGCGGGCGAGTGCAAGGGTGGGGCCCGAGCCGGAAGATTTCCGGCCCGAGCGCCACCAGCGGAAGGCTCGCGTTTACAGTGGCCGCTGGGAAATGTAGTTCCCAGCGGTCCCGTAGCCCAAAGGGCTAAGAAAGAAAGAAAAAACGAGGGAAAACGAGGGAAAGGATAAAGAAAAGGAAGGAGAGGGGGGGGGGAAAAAAACGAGGGGGGGGAACGAAAGAAAGGGAGGAGGGAGAAGGGATATTGTAGAAGAAAAGCAACCGGGGGGGGGGGGGGGGGGAAAGGGGAAGAAAAAGATAGAGCAGAAAGCGGACGGAAGGGAGGACTCATAAATTAGTCAGAGAAATCATTTGTTGAGTGTGAACCAAGGGATCTCATCATTAAGACCATTGGTGTCCGTGTGTAATCTCCAGACCCAACGTTGTTCGGTCTGGAGCAATCTCTGTGTCATATTGGAGGACGATGGAGATAGTTGCTCAATGACCGTCCAGTGTAAGTCATCTGCCGAATGTTTTTCCAGAAGGAAGTGGTTAGTCAATTTAGTAGCCTCTCGTTTACAACGGATCGTACTCCTATGTTCACAGATTCTCGTGGCGACCTTTCTAGATGTCAGCGCTGAAAGGCCTGACATCTGACCCCATGATAATCATTAAACCAGCAGACAAAGGGGGAGCAACGGTAATTTCTCCACTCAAAATGTATAGAGATGAGTGCGAACGTCTGTTGGGTAACACCCACCATTATAAACGCTTATCTCGAGACCCCACACCTGATATTCAAGATGAAATTTCCTTTTTCGTGATGAAGGGCTTAGAGAACGACTGGATTACTCGACATGAGGCAGACTTCCTGATACAGGCTAACCCTAGGATTCCCTACTTTTATATTCTCCCTAAAATGCATAAAGGGAAAATTCCCCCACCAGGGAGACCTATTGTATCCGGGATCGGATCGGTTCTAGAACCCCTGTCTCAATTTGTGGATTTCTTCCTTCAGCATGGTCAGAAGAATACCTACTTACCTAAAAGACACGACGGATGTGTTAGTCTTATTAGACTCTGTGGCTTTTGACACAACTAGAGAACTGTTGATCACCCTGGATGTAGAATCCCTATACACCAACATTCCCCAGGAGGCCACTCTGCAGGTCATTAGCGACCTTTTGGAAGCCAATAGAGGAGAGTCACGTACACCGCCTGACTTCATACTTGACTTGGCACATTTGGCTCTCACAAGGAACTACTTCGAGTTTGAGGATAACTTTTTCCTACAAATACAGGGTACATCTATGGGTAGCACTTTCGCACCTAGCCTAGCATGTCTCTATGTTGATCACTTTGAGAGACAGGTAGTCAACCACGATGACAACCCGTTTTCCCAGCAGATTAAACTCTGGAAACGATATATAGATGACATTCTATTGGTCTGGACAGGAACTAGAGATGAGGCGATGAATTTTGTGAATTGGTTAAATACAGCTAACCCTTTCCTGAACTTCACCATGACCATAGGTGACAACCAACTAGCATTTCTTGACCTATCAATCTATGAAAGCAATGGGGCTTTAGCCACAGAGGTCTATTATAAACCCACAGATCGGAATAACCTTCTCCAATTCAAAAGCTTCCACCCAAGG